>NC_064860.1:61256247-61346247 GCF_024139225.1 Suncus etruscus | reverse complement strand
TTCTTTATGACATCAGGACAATTAAACGTTTTTTCTTATATTGTGAAGAGGAGCTATTTCAACCAGAAATATAATTTTTAAAAATCATGAATTCTAACATTTCCATAATCTGTGGCATATAACGCTGTGGATATTTTCTTGTTTTCCGTCATACATATTCTGTTCATGGGGTTGCTAAGATACACTAAACTTAAAAGAACCTAAATGTGATTTGGCTCTTTAAAAATAGACTAAGCAGATTTCTTGTTTCTGGATAAATTAGTCTCAAAACAAAATATACAGTCTCAATGTAGCCACTTACATTAGTCATTTTCTGGACTGTATTAAATAGTGACCAATAAATATTTAATCTGAAATTTCAACACTGATACAAGCTCTTACTTAGAAGTATTAAGCAAGTAATCTTTTTTTGGATCCTCATCCTTACACAATCTAATTACAAAGAATAAACTAGATTCATTTCTACAAAAACAATTCATTTAAGTTCCTACAAGTTGCTATTTCATATTTTCTTTCTTTTTACTTTTTTTAAAGAAATGTTCTACTGAATTCTAAGCCTGTCTATTTTGACATGAAATAATGACAAAAATGTGTGTGATCTGCTACACTAACTTCTGAGGTTTTGTCAAACTTTGGCAAGCATACTATTTTTACTGGAACCAGATAACAAGTAGTTAGGGTAACTTGTAGGCCAAATGATTCCAATTGTGGAGTCTGACCTCTGAAACTGTCATTTGTTTATAGTTCTCAGGATTTTCAAACTCTTGGGACACTCTGGTCATTTCCCTGGGAACCACCAGTTTCACAGTCTGTTAGTAAATGAGAAACAAGAGAGCAAAACATTTACTTGATAAATTCCACCTATATGTAACTTATGAACATATAAAGCATACTTGTTGGCAAAAGTAGTCAAAGTAGTTCCTAGATGTGGGAAAATAATGGTCGGTTCCTGTAGAGAAAGAATAGTGAAAAATGATGGTAGCTACCAAGTTGGTGGTGGGGGCAGTAAGAAGAATTAGTGGAGGGGTCTTCCAGCAGAAGAATGGCTCTGGACAATGTTGGGGGTGTGGAAAGTTTTAAGTCTGAAGCTAACCCTTGAAATTTCACAATGTTGTAAAAGAATAGATAAATTAATAATTATTAAAACAATAATTTTATATAAATATACTATTAGCATAACTAAAATAATTATTAACTTCTTTTTTTTTTTTTTGGTTTTGGTTTTTGAGTCACACCCGACAGTGCTCAGGGGTTACTCCTGACTCTACGCTCAGAAATTGCTCCTGGCAGGCTCGGGAGAACATATAGGATGCCGGGATTCGAACCACCAACCTTCTGCATGCAAGGCGAATGCCTTATCTCCATGCTATCTCTCCGGTCCCAAAATTATTAACTTCTTAATATCTAAGAGGAGTATCTCAGGAAGTTTCTTCATCCCTAATTTTTTCTCTTTTTAGTTCTTACACCATTTTACATTTCCTTTTAGTTCTTTCCTGGTATATTAGTACCTTTCTAAGCTCTTTGTAGAAATTTTTTTTCTTTCTTTTTTTGGATGTAAGAGTGAATAAGTGAAAAAACTGGAATCAAAATCTCACATCATACAAGGCAACCATTTAACCCCTGAATCACAGCCCTGGACCCAGAATTTAATTTTTCTTAACCACACCCAACTGTGCTCAGGATTTACTCTGGGCTCAGAGGTCACTTTTTGTGGGCTCAAGGGAAAGCAAAATGGGGTTAACCATATGTAAGACATATGTAAGACAAGTGCATTAACCTCTGTACTCTCGGGCCCAAACCATTATATTTTATAAGGACCAATTTTATATCTCACTTTTTCTCAAGCCAACTAATAATTGTGGTGGTGCAGCGGTAGGACATTTTTCTTGCATGCAGCTGACCCAGGACGGACCTGGGTTCGATCCCCGGAGTCCCATATGGTCTCCTGAGCCAGGAACGATCTCTAAGCACAGAGCCAGGACTGACCCCTGAGCATCACCAGGTCACCAAAAACAAAATAAAAAAATTAGAAACAAGAAAAAAATAATATCTACTTTTATTTGTTTAGTTGATATTTATTTGGGTGGCAGCACACCTAATTCTGTTCAGGGCTTACTCCCGTGTCTGCACTCAGGGATAACTCCTGGGAGAAACCACATAGGTTTCAGGAGATTCAACTCAGGTTTTCTTCATGAAAGGCAAGTTTCTTACCAATGGATTGTATCTCTTCCACAATATCTGCTATTTTTAACCATAAAGTATTGTATTCCTATATCTTCTTCAGATATGTCCCTACACCTCTAAAAACTCAAAGAACTCTACCAGACATTTTCACATTAAATCAAAGAAAGCTATTACGCATCATGTCCTCGATATTCTGCCTTCAAAATCTATGTTCAAACATCTTTATTTTTACCCTTAAATATATATGACATATATACACGTATCAGTAAAAGAAAAAAACTGGTTGTATAATTTGTTTGGTTTTGTTGTTATTGTTGTTGTTGTTGGGGTGCGAGTAGGGTGTACCAGGTGGTGCTCAAGGCTTACTCCAGACCTTACACTTAAGTACCATCCCAAGTAGGGTTAAGGGGTCCATATGGGTTGTTGGAGACCAAAGTAGGATTGGCATCATTCAAAGAAAGCAACTTACCACTACTGTCTCTCTAGTCAGAGGTAGATGAACAGAGACCTACAATCAAGGTAAAGCCTCAAGGCAGACATTTTTTCCCCTTTATTTTTGGGCCATGAGTTGTGGTCAAGAATTCCTCCTGTTTTTATGTCCAGAAATTACTTCTGGCTTTCTTGGAGGACCATATGGGTAGACCATATACGAGCTAAAAGCCTTATTATTCCATTAGCTACAATTCTGTAAGCTTAAAATTCCAAAATATCATTATTGAAAAATGACTGTTTCCATGATCAATTTGGACATTTAAATATAAACCTTTATAGATGTTAAGGTAGGGGAGCCAGGAAAGTGATTTTGGTGTAGAAAGTCTGCCCTATAAATATGAAGCCACAAGTTCAGCTCCCAGCACATTCTCACATATCAAGTGATGCATCAAGAATGGTCCTGCTTCTTGTGATTCTTAGTGAAATAAGAAATATCTGATCTGTAGTTATCATAATCAGTTATGTGAGAGCACCACAACTAAAATATAGGACCACCTTAACCAAAAATACAAGCACTATATGCAATGCACTACAACGACCAGTAATTGTAACAATAGCAGCAATAGTTGGGAGAAAGATACCGGGCAGAGAAATCAAATATACTCTGATTCTAAAGAACACAGAAGCAAGGGCTGACCTAATAGGTTTACTCTTGTATTTTCTCCAAATTTTCAAAGACATCTTATATAGTTTTATATGTTTCATATGCTATATGTATCAATATTCTGTGCCAGCAATTTAGGCTGCTCAAATATTTTGTCAATATGGATTGTAGAAGGATTCATTAAAATTTCACTGATTTTCCTCATCCGAGTTCCTGGAATTTCTCTCCAATAAGATCACTTTATTAGTCATGACAAATTTGGACATTTCTGATGACCTGGTTGCTGCCTTGAAAATGTCTATACCACAGCTGTCTTCACCATCTGTAGATTTTCATTATCTCTGTGAAATAGTTTTCTTATATCTATGTGATGCTTTGGCCTTTCCTAATTCTGCCAGGAAAGTAAAATTAACTCTTCATCAGCATTATTGCTTGATCATCTGGCAGCATTGACTCATCTCCATTGGCTTCTGTAAAAAGATTGGTGATCCAACCTGTGTTTGTTTTATTTTTTAATCACAGCTTTCAATTCCAAAGGATTTAGGGGATAGTCTAAAGGATAATAAATAGATCAGAAGTCACACTTATTATCACCAAATTACCATGAAGCAATAAGAAAAATAAATATTTATATATGTATTTATTTTTTACTCCTATGTGCCAAATGAAAATTGGTATCCATAATTTACATATAAATAATCTGCTTTATAGGATTATTTTTCATTAACCTGCTCCTAATAACTTTGACTATGTTAATTGCTTTCATCTTCGTGTTTGCTTTGATAGCATTTAGTACTAGGGTATCAATAATCCTTGTGTCTACCTGCAACTGGTGTTTTTAGCTGAGCCAAAGGTTTCTCTCTCTCTCTCCCTTTCTCTCCCTCTCTCTCCCTCTCCCCCCCTCCCTTTTCTTTTCTCCCCTTCCTCAGAATTTCTATCTAAAATCCCTTTTCACACAAAAAGATGTAGAAGCAAAAACAGGTTAAATAATTTGCTCATACATTAATCAATTGATAAAGCCAATGTGATAACCCAAGCAGTGCAGCTACAGAACTTGTACTTTAATGCTTAACTGATGTTTTTGGAGGTGGGGAAAACCAAGTGGTCCTTGCAGTTGTGATGGGGGAGGGGAGTTCTCCTGGCACAGGTCCAGGAATCTAATACAGGGTTCTTCATACAAAGTAAGTACTCTAGTCCTTTGAATAGTATTCTCAGCCCTAACCTTCTTCTTATAATAAAACAATATAAGGCTATAGTACAGCATATAGGGCATGTGGCCAAACTGGATTCAATACCCATAATCTCATATGGTCCTGAGCACTGCCAAGAATGACCTCTGAGTGTAGGGTCATGAATAACCCCTGAGTACTACCAGGTGTGACCCAAAAAACAAATCAAACCAAAACAAAACAAACAATATAGCCAATGACTGCTTTTCTCCTTCTTTCATAGAGATATAATTGGCATATACATCTATGTATATATTTCAGGCACTTTGCATGATAGTTTATACACATAGTGAAATGTATATAGTTTGTATACATTGTGAAATGATGTATATAATCACAAACAACATATTTGACATCTATTTTCACTACAACTATTCTGTTGATCACATATGTGGTTTTGTATGATTTCTTAACCAAAGCTATTTTATGGACATTTTGGTTGATTTGGATTTTTGGTGTTTATAAATATTGTCACATTAATATCTTTGTACATACATCATTCAGTATATTAGAACTTATCTATAGAACAAATGTCTTGAAGTAGATTTTTTGAAAAGTAGGTACATTTTATATTTTGTATGTATTGATAAAATGTTTCTCATAAAAGATCATAAAATTTATATTCTTAAATGCCATATATTAGAACAAGATAACGTATTTTGTAAGTTGCTAGTTAAATTTGGAATGTATTCACATGTTCTTTCTTTTCTTCTTCCCCAGATTCCCTCCTACACAAAATTGATGTAGTTATCCAGGGACTTGGGGCAGAAAGCATTTTGTTCAAATGTTCAAAATGTAGGCAAAACTATGTTGGAAACCTAAGAAAGCAATAAGTTATATAGATAATTGGATCTGTTTCCCTACTTCCACTGGTATGTTTAGACTTACATATAATAAATTCTTGGGTTTTCTAAAAGCAGAAATAATTATACATGGAAAACCCTCAGTCATTTCACACAAAAACTGTAAAATGTTAAAATATATTCAAAACAAGTAAACCACAATGAACTTTATAAAATAAACTTTAAAATAGATAAAATTGAAATTGTCTCACCAGAAAGAATTGACAATAGGGCTTTGAATACTATTCAACAGTTTTTGACAGTTCAAAAAGGCTTCAGGTTGGAAGACTGCATACCCATAGGTCAAATCAGCCATTTTCTTTGTACAATAACAAAAAGGTATTTATATAGTTTGCTGGGGAACATTGCATCTTATCTGCAAACCTACATAAAATAAGTTCAAATGAGAAATATTTCCTTTATCTTTAAGCTATTGGGGGCTGGACGGAAGAAATTTCAGGTAAATTTCTTTGTTTAGGAGTTTGCTGTTCACACATCTTTGACTGGCTTCAAATACCCACTGTCAGTTACTCACTTCCACAATCTTGCGGGAATTGCCACCAATTCAGAATTGACTACTTTCTGCTGGCCAAGGTCATTTTGTGGGGTTGTGGAATAGACCAAATTGAGCTGGTAAGAAAAAAATTTTATCAACTATGTCAATTTACTTTTTAATATATAATTAAATCTCACACTTTGATCTTAGTAGCAAGATTTTTTACACACTGATTTTTTTCAAAATATTAAAAAATAAAACTTTGAACCTACTGCCATAAAAAGAAAAAAATCTACATTATTTTACTTTTTAAAAAGTATAGTAATATTTAGAGATGTTATTTTATTTAAGTTAAAAATGGGAGTTAAATTTGAATTTCAAATAGTATCATTGTAATTTTATGATAGCATAATAGTGAAAGATTCTGTCTTGCCTTTGACCAATCCTGGTTTAATTATAGCACAGCTCATGGTCCCCAGATACCTAAAGTAGTGAGACCTAAGCAGAGTCAAATTAAGCACTGGGCAATGCTTATTTTGCAGTCCAAAAGCTTCTACACCTCCCAAACAACTATAAGAGAGAAATAATACAGAAGGTTAGATTGGAAATCAAATTGTCTTATCACATTTACAATGTGATATTTATTCTGAGTCACTGCACAAATATAGAAACATGTGTTACTACAGAGATTAGAAAGAGGAAATTTTGAAAGATTAAAATAACAAAAATTAAAATGTTAAAATGATATGGTGTAACTAAGTCATGTTTCAGAGGAAGCAGCTACATCTAAGTATTATCCAGAACAACTTCCTTATAAAATTTACTTTTCATTAATGCATATGAAATAAAAATCTACCAGTTGGAAGTTTGTATTGCATACAGTTGAAATTCAACAAATGCCACAGCATCTGTTTAGACATCATACCAACAAGAAATGTTTTTCTGGCAGGAGTCTTCCATTACTGACCTCATTGTCACTGTGAATGACTACATTGTAATAAAAAGCTGACTGACTTTATTATTGTTTCTGAAATCTTCCTATGCAATTTACATGTTGATTCTAGTTTTTAAAAATATTTTATTTAATTGTCATGATTTAAATACGTTAATGATAGGATTTCATGCATAAAATAATCCTTTACTGCACCAGAGCAATTGTATTCAACTAGGTTTTACCTTGCATACAGCTGACCTGGGTTCAATCCCATGTACTCCGTGTGGTTCATCAAATACAACCAAAAGTCATTCCTTAGTGCAGAGCCATGAGTAATTCCTAATCATTTCTGGGTGTGGACAAAAAGAAAAAGAAAAGAAAACAGATATAGAATATTCCTAATCATTCCAAAAGATAATCCACCATATTGTCCAATTATCTCCACCAAAGCATCTGCTTCCCTCCTTCATTGTCTCAGTGTTCTCCCTCAACCTCTATTTATTTGCTTTCTCACAATCTTCGTAAACTCATTTCTGTACATTACTTCTACAGGTTCTATTGCCTTTCATCATGCATTATTCTCTCCTATGTGTCTTTATTCCCTGCATATGAGAGAGATTATTTTATACCCATTCCCTTTTTTCAGGCTGGTTTCACTTACCATGATATACTCCAGTTCCATATATGATGCTAAAAAAGAAGCAAGTATTGGTTCATCTGTCTGTTATTTCGCTGCCTAAAAGCTGCCATCCTCAGCTGCCATATAAATGTGAAATGCTTAATTGCAGGCCCTGACAAGTTATTTTATGGTGACTACATTGTTGAATGTTAATCATTAGCAGTTTATTTTTTGGAAAGTACACAGAGTCTTTTTTAAACCATTTTCATGCTTACCATGTCAAATTAGGGTTTTTGTTTGGAATATTACTACAAATAGATTTTGACTGTTTTCCTAGTGATACTATGTATATTTTCTTTATGTGTACAAGTTCTTTGCTGTTAACTGTTAATAGGATCTTCCTTTTCTCAATTTCATTTGCCATAATAATAGTATAATAAAGACATAAATAGTGCAATTCCAAGAGTGTTTATAACAGCTTCCAAATAAAAACGTCATTTTTTTCTCAGTTTCATGACCTAAGAGTAGTGTGGTGCTGAGTATATTTCTTATCATCTATGAGCATGGAAAATGATTACTATAATAGCATTTGAATTTATGTGTTTGTTGGAGGATTAAATTAGAAATTCACAGAGTTAGTCTCAAGTATCTGTATACTGAATTACAAAGCATTCAAAAGAAATAGTTAGTACAATTATTAAAATCCTAATAATTAGATCAATCAAGCTGAAATAAGTCCATTATCTCTCTCCACCCTCTACATTCCCCCCCCCCCATAAATTTTATTTTTAGATAATAAAGAGGGTTAAGCTGGCAAGATTTTTTCTTTTCTTTTTGCTCTATTATTCTGAAAAAAAAATTTACTTATGGGTCACACCAGGAGGTTCTCAGGCGTTATTCCCTGGCTCTGTACTCAGGAATTACTCCTGAAAGGGTTTGTAAGACCATATGAGGTGCAAAAGAATGAATTTGGGTTGGCCCCAACGCAAGGCAATTAATCACCTTACATACTGTACTATCTTCTCCAACTCTGAATATATTAATGTTATCTTTCAGACAATTCTTTCTCTTTTCCACATAGCAGAATTTTTTATGCAATGTTGCTTTTTCACATTGCATTTTCAAGACTTGCTTGCAGTATTCTATTTGATAGCAGGGCTTGGGATACTAAGATATTGGCTTATTTGTCAGTGGAATATTTCTATTTCTGGATTTAAAAAGTTTGACATATGAGTCATTTAACTTTGAGAGACTTATTTCAAGTTAAGGAGTCCATAGGTTTAAAAAAGGAAAAGACAAAACTATTTGCATGTCTGAGCAGACCAGAACGAGGAAATAGCTGAAAGTCATATATCCGAGAGCTATCAAAAGTCAAGTGCAGGAAAAAAAGTCGTGTTAGTCCAAGGACTTTCAGCATCAGTAGACTATAAATGAATATGTTATTTCACCAAAACCTCCATCAATGGCTAAAAAAATTAAAGGAAATTAAAAATCTAAACTACTTGGTTTGAACAAAGCAGAATTACATATAAACAAAAACATCAAACATACATTTGGAAGGTAGTGAAAAACATCCTCAGTTTACTCATCTTTATATCAAGAACATGTTATGGTACTTTAATTATAAGTTATTCAAAAAATCAAAATTACTTACATTATTGGCTTGAAGAAGTGAGTGTGAAAAATAGATGTATTCTAAAGAAAATAATTATATACATTACCCCAGAGCCCCAAATAGTTAAATGCTAAGGTTTTATTAGTAATTTGAAATGCTGTCATAAAAATAGATTTACTTTACAACTACATGAATTTGCTCATTATAGTTTAAAATCATCAAGTGTAGGGTTACTAATCAGTAACCCAACAATCAAAGATAGCCAATTTAAATATATGCATTCTATTTCCACATGTTATAGCATTAAAATTTATTTTAATATAAACTTTTCATTAATCTTACCTACTAATAATTTATTTAATAGTAGTTTATGGTGATTGATTCTATTATCAACTTGCATATTTTTATTATTTGTAAAATTTTATTTGAATTGTAAAATATTATTTGAAATTCCAAAGATATTCTATAAATTTTTACAAAATTCTAGTATTGGTGTTTTATTTTACTAGCTTTAACAGTTGTTAGTGAACAACTGGAAATAAATGGAAGCATTACAGTACTTCACAAATTTAAACATGTTAGAATGTTTCAAGATTTAGATAATGCAGTCACTATTATTTGGGGGGGATCAGTCACTATTAGCATGCCTTTAAGCATGCAGTCTTAGAAAATAACTTTGATTAGTCTCAGTTTATTTTCAAGTCATCTAATTGATCTCTTTTGATTTCTGCTTATACAGGAAAACTTTCCAGAAAGATGTCAGATTAAAATATGAGGGCTATCTATATTTTTCTATGTCAATCTTTGCTACTTCTAGAGCTATATCTTGTGATTTATAACACATATTTACACAAATTGCCATCTAGATAAGTTCAATGTTTTTTAAACATTTACTTATGTCTGTATATGAAAGTCAATCAAGGGTCTGGTTTCTCTATTTTTATCATGGAAAATGCCTTATAATAAATTAGTGTGGAAGAAAACAAGAAAGTATTTCATGGAATGTTTTTGATGTCACCTTGAAGAAATTGTTGCTTACCATCTGCTGGTTTATTGAGCGTACAAAATGGCAGTGTTATGAATTCTTCTTTAATAAATGATACATATTGACATAACCACTAGCCATATCCTAATGACCAGAAACATGCCAAAGTGCTTTGAAATACATCCAACCTTAAATTATCCATAGTATTTTGTATTTGTGAAACAATGAATTCTCAAAACCTCCATTTTGGTTCATGCTTATACTTTATTTATAGAGGCTGGCAAATTTTTCTATCCAATACACAAATGAGATGGTTAATCTTTCCTGTCTTCTTTGCCCTTGTGGGTGGTCATCTGAGCATCCTTATCCTGATAGCAAAGCACTAGGTGTAAAAAGCCTATTTAAGCGAATGTCAAATAATTTAGAAACCATATTCTCTCTTATATTACTATTTTCTGTTTTATTAACATGAATGGGAGTGGGTGTTTTACGATAGCCAAGAAATGAGAATTATTCTATGCATTATTGAAAATCAGTTCTCAGTCATCTCCCAATTCCTTAGTAAAACATAGCCTTTAATAGCAGAAATAAAATGCAACTCCTTAAGGAGAAAAAGTTGGCAATTCAAATGTAGATGATGAGGTCAAAGAGATTGCTGAGATTTATATATACTGTATTTTCCGGCATATAAGATGACTTTTGAAACAAAAAAAAAAAAAATCAACCGAAAATCTGGGGTTGTCTTATACGCCAAGTATATCCTGAAAAATATTTCAATACCCTGCTAAATGAAAATTGTTTGCATATTGCCACAAAACGAATTTTCCAACTCGATCCTGCACCAATCACTGCAAGGCTGCTCAGACCGCCTCTCTAACTCAGCCAATCCAAGCAGGCTTTTTATGCATGCAAATTAGACGATGTTTTGGACCCGAATCTACACTGTCAAAAGCCTGCTCAGGTTGGCCAGAGTCAGAGAGGACTATTACAGTCTATTACAGTAGAACCTTTGAAACTTTGCTTGTTGTAATTGGCTCACTGTGATACATACAGTTGCAGCACAGGAATGTTCTGACTGATACAGCAAATATAGGCCTAAACCTATGTTTTAACTGCAAAATTAGGGGGTCGTCTTATACGCCCAGTCATCTTATATGCCGGCAAATACAATAAATGAAAAAAAATCACAAAATACTTCAGAATTACAATTTTAAGGTCTTTATTTTATTTTATTTTATTTTTTGATGGATATATATAACAGTATATATATATATATATATATATATATATTCATATACATGTATGTAGACTTACAGACCTTAGGATGGGCTTGGATGGTGGATGGAGGCCTTGGTTCTTAGGCCCCGGCCATGTGGCTCCATCCCCCACTAACCAGCAGCTCATCATCTTCAGGTGGTGGAGGTGGGAATCAGACTCACTCAGACAGGCTTCCAGAGAGATAACATCTTTATTGGCCCTGGCCCACATGTGTGGCCTATATCAAAACCAATTATGTTGTATATCTATTCAGCCCTGCATTGTACTTGTCTCTCAGCCATCTCTGCTTCTGCTACTTCTCCATGCTGGCAAAGACCTTAATCCCTTGGGTCAAAGGCCTTATCTAACCTTCCCAAGACTCCTCCCAGGAATGGGCGGGGTCTTTCAGGTAAAGATACAGGTAATATCCACCCAAGACCCCTCCCAGAAATGGGCGGGTCTTGCAGGTAGATACACCTAAATCAAGGGTGGAGTCACACATGTGTATGTATATATATATATATATATATATATATATATATATATATATATATATATATATATATATATACTCCAAGAGAAAAGAAAAAGAAATATCCTGTCAACCATTGTATTCTTAATATTTCTGTATTGATTTGGTATGAACAGTATTGGAAAGAACTGGAAATTGTTTTGGTTGTTCTAAGAAAAAACAACTCATCAGTATGTAAAATTCTTGGAAAAACAGGAGGCTTGGATGAAAACAAGGCATCCTGATCAGATTTCAGCCAGAATCAGGACAGCAGGGAATTATAAATCCCTCACTGAGGTTAACTGGTGAGTTATTTTTTCCTTTTGTTATTACTACTTTTTACTGAGTCAATTCAATTCATGACCAAATGACACTCATAGATTTCTTCAATGAGCTTGAACAAGTGAGGCATAGGTGATGATGGCAGAGGGCCAGGAGCCCCTCTGAAGCCAGGATCCAAACTGGTTTTCCTAATCTCTGCAGAAGAGGAAGTTTCAAGGCAGTCATGCTCTGGGCTCCTGACAAGCCAGCAGCTTCTTGTACATCAATGCAGAATACTTAGTATCTTATCTTCAAAAAAAAAATCAAAACAAGTTTTGATCCCAGAGTGGCCTGGAGTAGTGGTTAGGACTTCCAGGGATGAGAAGGCCATAGGTAGAGAAGAGGAGAGGAGGAAGCCTCTCTTGGCCAGGGTACCATACCCTTGGTAGCTAGCTGCTGGGAAAGAATGGGGTGAGGCCCAATCTGTTAGACCAGCAGAACTGGCCCTTAAGCCAACTTCATTCTCCAGCATCTGCACAAGGATCTCTTTGCCTGACTTGAGGAAACAGTTGGGCTTCCACAGCTGCTTCTTTCAGCTCTCCTTCACTAATGGCCAATGCCTCTGAACTCCTGGACTCTAAGAATGATAGTTATTAGTATGAGAGAAACCACTGGCTGACCTCTGCAGGAAGCAAGGGTGCAGGAAGCCAGAAACAGCTCTGAGGAAGTAGGTTGTTTCCTGCAGCTGTAACAGGGCTGACCTCTAGCCTGAGACTCGGAGGAAACAGATTTTGGAAAGAGAATTTGACCAGGCAAGAGGTGGGGAGGAATCCTCGTCCTTCTTTATCTCAAGCAGTTCAAATCCCTAATGAATCAACAGTGACCCCTAAGTGACTTCTCTAAAGTGAGGTTGAGTAGAAAGAAGGGGAATCTAGGTATTTTTTGGGGGGGTGGAAGTGGAAAGGTAGCAGATGATCAATTCTGAGGCCACAAGCAGTAAAAAGAAAGCAAAAAGAGTTAGTAAATGCTTCAGCTTCTTGTCAAGGAAGGATTCTCAAAGAGGATCAGAGAAAAAGGGGTCC
Organism: Suncus etruscus; assembly: GCF_024139225.1. NCBI lineage: Eukaryota > Metazoa > Chordata > Mammalia > Eulipotyphla > Soricidae > Suncus > Suncus etruscus. The sequence continues at coordinate 61,333,136 of NC_064860.1, read as the reverse complement.
CACCAATTAGGTAGCTAGTTTACTCCTTAGCCAAAAGTCCTCATTCATTCCAGCTATCTTGGGAAGATTTGGGGAAAAGCTGTGGTCCTCAGGTGAAGAGAACTGAAATGTGAGGGAAGGCAGGTCTTAGGTGACTGATAAAAGGCAGGTCTTAGGTGACTGATAAAACACTAGAAAATGAGAAGTCCAGGTGTAGCTCCAGTCCTTTGACTGTCCTATGGTCGTGGCAGCAGATTGTCATTCTGATGACAGTAATTGTGGACAGAGGGACACAGTTGGGACAAGAGAGTGAGTGATAGAAGGGTGATCTGTGGCTTGACATTTCTTTTTTATTTTTTTAATAATATTTTTATTTAAGCACCATGGTTACAAACATGTCTGTAGTTGGGTTTCAGTCATAAAATATATACCTCCCTTCACCAGTGCAACGTTCTGCCATCAATGTTCCTCCCTATTTTTTCTTCCCCCACCCCTACCTGTATTTGACACAGGCATTCTAATTCTCTCACTCATTACCATTGTCATAATAATTGTTAGTGTAGTTATTTCTCTAACTGCACTTATCATTATTTGTAGTAAACATATCATAGCCCAGTCCTTACAGCCCTCATCTCTATTGTCTCTGTGTATTATTACAAGATGCTCAGGGGTTACTCCTGACTCTGTGCTCAGAAATCATTCCTAGCTTAGGAGACCATATGGGACACCGGGCATAGAACCAAGGTCCGTTCTGGATCAGCCATGTGAAAGACAAACACCCTACCACTACGCTATCACCCCGGCCACAATGTCTTTTATATTTCTAAATCCCATAGATGAGTGAGACTATTCTGTGTCTATCCTTCTCCCTCTGACTTATTGACCACCCTGAACATGCCTGGTCTCATCTGGCTTGACATTTCTGACCAAAGAACAGTGAGCCCAGCAGGACCCTGGAAGCATTCCTAGCCTCTCTGGCTCTCGGCTGCTGACTTTTCACTCATAGAGTTCTGCAAAGGTGTCCCAATGGCCGTTGTTTTGGACTAAGGTCATTCACATAAGTGATCATCTAAATTGCAATCTGACTCACTAATTCCTGAATCTCCAAGTCTGTGCTTTGCACTCATAGAGTCCCATCAAAGGAGACATAATGTAATCCTAATTCACCGCCTCCTGGAAGAGTTAATTCATGACCTGCTCGAAGCCCTCATAAACTGTACCTGGGCTAATGTGGAACTTAGATCATACGGTTGCTGAACACCTACTGGTACCTTCCATCAAATTCATCACAAGCCTCTCTCAGCGGTTGCTTCACTTCGGCCTCGGGAGTCACCTTAGAAACTTTCAAATGCTGCTGCCATGGTCTGTGGCACCATGCAATTCTGAGCTATCCTCAGGTGATGAGCTTGGTTGTCAGTGATAGGACATGAGGTTTCCATCTCAGTTCCTGGTCTTTCTGAGGCCTTTGATGTCTTCTCTCCACACCACTGAAATAACTCCAGCTCTATCCTTCTGGGAAAGCTCACAGTAGAGAAAGTCAAACACCAGTTCCATTTTTAGAATTAAGATGAGGTGGACCAGTTCCATTCAAACCTTTTCTCCTCACTGGATAGTGCTTCTTTTGCTTAGTGTTTCTCTTATGTGATTCAAATCCAGACAAAGGTTCTGAGCTGCCTTTACAGGGGTCTTATAAAGGTCTGGGTCTGCTTCCAGGAGACTTCAACTGAAAGATTGTTTCAGAGCAGAAATGAGCTGATTCTTTAACAAAAGTCTGTTTTCAATCCCCAACCTTCATATTGGCCTAAAGGTTATCTTCAGAAATTCACCCCTATTGGTAATTTTTTTACCCCAACCCTCAACCCCAAACTCCCTTGAACTTTGCCAAAGGTTTTGTTATTGTTTCGAATTTATTTTGGTTTGGTTCTGGGGCTTTTTGAGCCATTCTGCAGTGCTCAGAGCTTGCTCAGCGCTTACTCCTGGCCATGCAAAGTATTGTGAGATTCTTGCAGGATCAATCTTCTCTCTCTCTCTCTCTCTCTCTCTATATATATATATATATATATATGTGTGTGTGTGTGTGTGTGTGTGTGTGTGTGTCTTTCTCCTCTCCTCTACACACACACACACACACACACACACAAACACACACACAGAGAATTAGCTTATAGAACAATCTAAGAAGCTCTTGTAATTGAATTGATGCTTAGATTAAAAACTGCTGGTGCAAATTAAACTCCCAAGAAAACAATTCAGGAACACTGGTGCCCTCAGGCCAGCCACCTCCTCCAGGCAGTTTCCCGAGACATCTTTAACTCCTCTGCTCAAGTGTGCCTCTAAGCAGAACACAGTCTGGGCCTCTGCCAGCCTAAAGCAAGCAGATGTCTAGTCTTTAGCTTACTCCCACTTTGCCAGGATCTGACATCCTTGTTGGGGGAACATATTTTAAATATGAACCCAGAGATTCAAGAAAATATGAGTCTTATAGTTATGACTTTTGGCTTCTGCAATACAGACTTTCTAAAAGAGAAAATTTCATGCTAATAACCATATTTAACATATTTATTATTACTGCCTGCATGATTTGTGTATCTCATAAAACTCATTGAGATGGGAGGTGCTAATTCGATTTAATAAAGGGATGAATTTTATAATTGAAAGTTGTACCAGATCTACATCTACAGATGGAAGGTGTAATAGGAAGAATAATGTCATATCATATGTTTGTTTTTGAAACCCCTTCTATATCTCTCCTATGAATTTTTGCTGAATAAAGGCACTCTATATCCTCTTTATCAAAATATCTATAAAAGATGCATCTAGTATAGGTAGAAGAGAAAGACCACCTAGCGATAAAAACATGTGCTTCTGTGGGGCTGGTGAGGTGGCGCTAGAGGTAAGGTGTCTGCCTTGCAAGCGCCAGCCAAGGAAAGACCACGGTTGGATCCCCCGGCATCCCATATAGTCCCCCCAAGCCAAGGGCAATTTCTGAGCACTTAGCCAGGAGTAACCCCTGAGCATCAAACGGGTGTGGCCCCAAAAACAAAACAAACAAAAAAAAAACATGTGCTTCTGTGACATATTTCACACATATTTCAAAGTATGTTTTGAATTTTAATAAAATAAATAAATTTGAGGGACCAGAGAGATAGTACAGTGAGTAATGTGCTTGATTTGCACATCTCCCCAACTTGGATTTGATTCCAAGCACTACAGAAATGAGTCCCATCAGGAGTGGTCACTGAGAATGTGGTCCCCAAATAAAATTACATTTCTCAAATTAAAGAAACAAATTTCCCAAAGAAGTACATTATGAAGAGTGAGGGCTATGTTCGCTTTATTTTTTGTCTGGGAGTGAGGCACACTCAGCCATTCTCAGGGGCTATTCTTGGCTCTGTGCTCAGTTTTACTTCTGAAGGAAGTGGCTGAGCCTGGCAGGCTAAGTAAATGTCTTAACCTCTGTGCAATCTCTTTTGCCCTTAGAATATTTTTAAGTGAGAAAAGTATATTTTAAAACATTATAGTATTATCTTAACTCAAAAAGTATGTAAGAAGACTATATAGAATGAGACGTTGGGGCAGATATATAGTTCAAAGAGGAGATACATGCCTGGCATATGGACAACCAAAATTATCTAGTTCTCTATACCCCCAACTGAGCACCACTTAGTAAATCTCTGGTGATCCAGCCCCCAATATCACTAAGTGCCAAATCTCACAGCTCCAGGTTCCTGGAATCTCTCTCCTACCACAAAGATGTTATAAGGGGTAAGGTAGATATAGTACAAGAGGGAAAGCACTTGCTTTTCTTAGAATTGACTGGATTTGATTACATATTGCCCCCCTACCCTGACATGAGTTATCCGTGAACAAAGCTAAAATAACTTAAAAGTATATATTTGCTTATTTTTTGAGGTTTTCTTCCCTTTTCCAAACACATGTTAGTTTAAAATGATAATTAGCTTGCTCTTCTAGGCCCTGTTTGCCATTGAAAATGATCTCATTTGTTTGTCTCTATATATCTTTCTTTGCTTTTAAACTCTGAAGAAGTTCATGTTTTATTTCTGAGCATATACCTCAGGTTTCTCTCCTCACATTGTTATAAATATGTTATATTCAATCAAATATATCTTGCCTCACTAAGAAAATAAAGACAACAAATATTGCTCTTAAATTAGCAATGTATAATTAAATTTGCAATGCTCAAAGTCCATCTCACTGAAGATAAATTTTTATTTTATTTCTTTTACCTAAACTAAAACTTTATTGAAAAGATCCCCCCTCAAAGCTGGATTCCCTCTCTTCCTTCCCAATGGCTGTCTCAATCTCAGGAGGAAGAAGAGAGGACCAAGGTCAGAGTTGTTAGATAGACTGAGTGGTGGGTGGTATTGTTAAATATTTTAAGGTGCATTCAAATGAAAAAATGAAAAAAGTCTTCTTAATTATTTCCCTATAATCATTTGTTTATTCGTTTAGTTAAAGTGGGGACTTTATTCCATAGTGTTCAGGGTTTACTCCTGGCTTTACGCTCAGGAATCAAACCTGGAGGTACTCAGAGGACTATATATGATATCAGAGATCAAACTGAGGTTGACTGCATGCAAAGCAAGTTTTTTAACTCCCATGCTGTTTCTCTGACCCTCTCCATAGCTTTTACAACAAAATCAAGAGCACTAAAGATTCAGGGTACAAAGAGAAAGAAGTATATTTTATTTTAAATTAAAAACATGAATCTTATTTTAGAAATTCTATTTTATAAATACAAATCTTTAAATTATTTTATATAAAATGCATCTATCTCTAGTGTTATTTACTATTTTGTAAGATTTAACATATTATTGTTTATAGTAAACTTGACTTTTTTATAAATTGTTGCTTTAACTATTCACCCAATACCCATCACGGGTACCCAAGGGTACCCATAAGAGGTTAATATCTAATATATATAAGGAACTGACAGAACTTAACATGAAAAATATCTAACCCCATCAAAAAATGGGGAAAAGAAATTAACAATTTCTCAATGAAGAAATACAAATGGCCAAAAGGCACATAAAAAAGGCTCCACACTACTCATCATCTGGGAGATGCAAATGAAAACAACAATGAGGTACCATCTCACACCACAGAGACTGGCACTGGCACATATCACATAAAACAAGAACAATCAGTGCTGTTTGGAATATTGGGAGAAAGGAACTTTTATTCACTGCTGGTGGGAATGTCGTATAGTCCAACCCTTATAGAAAACTATATGGAGATTCCTCAAAATACTGGAAATTGAGCTCCAATTTGATCCAGCTATACCACTCCTAGGGATAAAAATATAATTCAAAAATTCCTTCCTCACACCTATATTCATTGCAGCACTATTTACAATAGCCAAACTCTGGAAACAACTAAGATGCCTTTCATCAGATGAATGGCTAAAGAAACTGTGGTACATATACACAGAATATTATGTAGTTGTCAGGAGAGATAAAGTCATGAAATTTTCCTATACATGGATGTACATGGAATCTATTTTGCTGAGTGAAATAAGTCAGAGGGAAAAAGAGAGACAAAGAATAGTCTCACTTATCAATGGGTTTTATGAAAAAATAAAAGATATTGAAATAATTCCCAGAGATGAGGGCTGGAAGGTCTGGCTCAAGATATGAAGCTCACCACCAAGAGTGGTGAGTGCAGTTAGAGAAATAACTACACGGAGAACTATTATAACAATGTCAGTGAGTTAGGGATGTAGAAAGCCTGCCTCGAATACAGGCGGAGGGTGAGGGAGAAAGGAGATGGGGGCATAGGTGTTGAGAATGTTGCACTGGTGAAGGCGGTGTTATTTTTATGACTGAAACCCAACTATGATCATGTTTATAATCATAGTTTTTAAATAAAGATATTATTAAAATTTTTGCATTAATAAGAAAACAATAAATATTATGTAACTCACTGAACTTTTTTAAGGAATTCTATTTTGGGGATAAGGTGCTGTGATTTATCATACTGTTAATGATGGTTTCATGCCTTTATTATTTTAATACCCTGTCCATCAGCAGACTGTCTCTATCTCCCAAGGTCTTCAAAGCATGTAATCTTTTCCCTCCCTACAAACTAAAAATTTTAGGGTACCTTATTGTGTATTTTTAAGTACCACATATGAAATAGATCATTTTATTTCTATCCATTTTCTTCGGATTGATCTCACTGAACATAATATTTTCTAGTTTTATTCATTTTGTAGCAAGTCACATAATTTTTTACTAAAGGTTTTATTGAAAATTCCATTACCACCTAGGTGTAACAAGCAACATAAAGTAAATTATTTCGTGCCTGCCAAGAAACTAGGCTTAAGGGTAGGTGGATTGGAAACTGAGGACAATTGTGGAGAGAATGTTAAATTAATGGTGAGATTTATGTTGAAACACTGAGTACTAAAAACAACTGTATTAGGAACAATTTTGTATATATGGTGTTTAAGTAAACAAATTTTAGAAGGAAATCAATGATATTAACAAAAGGGGATAGGCAGAGTAGAGGCAGAATATCAGTTGATACAATTCCTAGTAATAATGCATGTAAAGTTTCTATGTAAATATTCTATTCTACTAAAAATCATTTAAAAAAGAAAATTCCGGGCCGGGAAGGTGGCGCTAGAGGTAAGGTATCTGCCTTACAAGCGCTAGCCAAGGAACGGACCTCGGTTCGATCCCCCCGTGTCCCATATGGTCCCCCAAGCCAGGGGCGATTTCTGAGCACATAGCCAGGAGTAACCCCTGAGCGTCAAATGGGTGTGGCCCAAAAACCAAAAAAAAAAAAAAAAATACAATAAAAAAGAAAATTCCTTTCTTATTAGGGAATTCTAAAAAAATTGCATAATTTCTTATCCTTTCTTAGAATTACCTATTATTCCATTATGTACACATATCACAACTGTTTGATCTATTTATCCATATGGATAAACATCTTCGGCTGTTTCCATGTCTTGGCTATTTTACTAAGCACTGTAATGAGCATAGTTGTGTTCTAGCCTTCTGAGTTAATGTTTTTGTAGTTGAGGTTGGTAGTAGATGCCAATAAGTGCAATTTGCTGTATTATATGAGAGTTCTATTTTTTTAGAGCTTGCCATATTGCTTTTAATAGAGGTTAGCCAGAAAAACTCCTACCAACAATTTTTTTTTACCAACAATAAATAAGGGTTCCTTTATCATCACAACCTCACAAACGGGGCCAAAAGAGAGAGAGAGCACAGTGGTAGGGCCTCTTTATCTTGAGGGTAACCCAGAAAGGATAGTAATTTGGTTCCCGGCATCTCATATGGTCCCCCGAGCCGGCTAGGTGCTATTTCTGAGCACAAAGTCAGGAGTAGCCCCTAAGCGCTGCTGGGTGTGACCCCAAAATAAAATTTTAAAAAATCCTCGCTAACACTGTCTGTTTGTAAAGCTTTTAATATATGCCATTTCACTGGCATGAGATGAGTCTTCATTTTTGTTTTGATTTGCATTTTCCTGACTATAAGTAACAACAAGTTCATTTTCATAGGCCTATTGGCCATCTGTACTTCATTTCAACTTTAAATATTAGGTCTTTATTTATCTCAATCAGTGAAAAATATGGCAAAGCAATTTTAGGCAGGTTAGTTCATCTAATAGAAATAATGGTCAAATACAGAAATTCTGAAGTGAACAGACAAATGTACCTAAATTTTATTTAGTCTTAAAGAGGTAAGTCTAAAGTACTAAAATTATAATAAATATATATTTTAAATTAGAATATTACATACAATATGTACAATATGTTATAATTAAATATCTTCTTTTAATTAGAAAAAAATTCTGTCTTAAGATTTTAGCAATGAGCCACCATCTATAATGCAACTAATGGAATAGAAAAAGCAAATGGAAAGATTTTTATTTCTTAACTAGTCTTATAAATGAGTAACTTTTTAAATATCTGTGAGGAGTGGGAGGACAGTAATTCAGCCTCCCTTTGTGCTCCCAAAACCATTAAAATTTGGTCTTTAAAAATAAAAAAAGACTTCAAAATAGCTCTAAGTACTTTGTATTTCTTAACTGAAAATGATTGACAAGATTCGTTATTGAGCAAGTTTTCTCTTCTTAATTTTGGTTTAGCTTAAGCTATCTATCTGAAACTATGTAGTAGAGAAGATAAGATTGAAATATTTACTATCATCAGTAGTTTTTTCCTCTTTTCATAATTTGGTATTGTTGTGTGTTCAAAGATTAATTGCTGACAATGAACTCTGCTTATTTAAATATATAATTATATAAATAAACAAGAGATCTATAAGTTATTATTATTGAATTGGCATGCCTTTAGATTTTAAGTGGTTATACTTTTGAGTCTGGTTAGAAGTTTTTCTTAGTAAATTTTTCCACTAGCTTTAGTTATTATTTTTTAAATACAAGCTAAATGTTTAATGAAATCATATTTTAAGTGAAAGTGAAGTCCTGCATATTTGAAACACAAGATGTGACCTTAATTACTTAGAAATAAATATCTTTTTTTCTAATTATATCAAAATTTTTTCTTCTGGCACTTTGAAAACCTGAACACACACACACACACACACACACACACACACACACAAACAATAATTAATCTGGTTCAGATGATGTGATTTTTTTAAAGCATGTCAACTTAGTTGTGAGTTATTATACCAATATGCTATAATTAACAATCATTTATTTCCTTCATGAGTATAATAAAAATGTAAAATATTATTCTCCAAATGACCTTTCTGATTCCTGCTCTGGGTCATAGCACACAATGCTTTGCATCTTATTATTGATTCCCTGATACTTGTATTGAAGTCTTATTTAATTCATAAGTATCTCAATGAAATCAGGAAATACTGAATATAAATACAAATTTGCATACCCAGAGATAATTCAGAACTTCCTACGTCAAATGCTGATGGAAAGTATTTGAACATACATGGGAATTAAGCAGGGATGAAATTTCAAGGGAACTGAATGGGGATTAACTGCTACTGTTTTGGAATCCCTGAACTATGAAAATCCGTCTCTAATTTTTTTTGGCTCAGATAATCTTGCTCTACTGATTTTATGGTTATCAATGCCACTGACCCCACTAACCCATGATGTTTCGTATGATACTTTCAGAGCATTTTTCTAATTGTTCACTTTCTATACTCCAAATATTTTCTAATCATTTTAGTATTAATTCTTGTACTCTCCAATTCGATATGCTTTCTGTGATTTCTGTATTCACAAAGGGACATTATCCCAGACATTCTTAGCAGATGAATAGTGATCTCCATTACTATTATTTCTAATAACAGGAAGAGCTCTGATAATCACAACAGATATTCCTGAGGTGACCTCACTATAGTCAACATTGTGTCATATCCATGTGACACATTCATTTCCTTCAACTAATAAACTCATTTTTTGGACATATTCCCCACCCATCCAAATTTTGAATTACCTTATTTTCCTATAACCCTGCATAGATAGATATATAAATGGATAGATAAATACAAACACAAACATATATATATATGTTTAATGCAAGTAAAATTAGATATTTTTCTCAACAAGATATTGTCACTTTAAGCTACAAAAATTATGTCATGATCAACCTTGAAAAACAAAGATTCAGTTATTCCTTGTTTGGGAGAAAATTAGTATTAGCTTAGAATACTAAAACTTCAAAGTTGTAATAATGTTACTCTTTTAGGTGGTAAGTACAGTATAAAATATATTAGAACATACATATATGCATGTGAATTTGAATCATATGGGGAAATGGGCAGAATATGCAAGTAATTCAAATTTAATAAAATGTAGAGCCAAAGATAGACATTCCAAAGATCAACTAAACTCATCATCTAATCTTCTTTTACTTTCTCTTGTGATTTCCCCCCTGTTTAACTTTAGCCACCTTAAAGATTTAAATGGCTAATGGGGTCTGGGTAAACCTTGAATGGAGAGAAGGGGAAAACTACAGAAGAAGTGAACAGAGCTGGACAGAATTTTAAGGCAAGGAAGATGGAAGTTTCTAAGTTGTAAAGGCAAACTGAAGAGATTGCAGAACTCCTGCTGCTAACTGAGAAGGTGGTGATTTCATTCTAAAGGCAGCCACAACTGAGTTGTTTCCAAAGGAAACAGTAACTGTTTAAAGGGCAGAATTGCCCAACTGCTATCACCCAGTTACTTGACCAGTTTGTGAGATGTGTGTTTGGAGATACCTCCATTATTTCCAATTACAAGAAACAGGCTGTCATTATTTTCCTGAGAGGAGTAAAATTTTTAGAAAGAATTGTTGGACACCTTTTGTACATGCACCATTCAGAACCGGTCAAAATTGTTTTTGTATCAATAGTGTGGAAAAACTCAAAGCACCAGAAATCAATGAATTCAAGCATGAGCACCAAATTACAGTTGTATTTGCTAATAAACAGTGTGTAAGCTTTCATGGAGAAATTACATAGAGCACCACAAGTTAAAGTGCTTAGCATTTGATCTAAGAATGGTACACAAATATTTAATGATGTGTAAAGTATGGGCACAGTATAGTTAAAATGATAAATAAAAAAATATTGAGAAAGGGCTAGAGAATTTGGGGGTTCAGAAAAAGAGGTTGGTGAACAAGACTTTCATTTGTATTTTATTCTTTCACAGCAAGTACAGGCAAAATTATGTGTGTAAATCCACATTTCAACTCTACTTTGAAACATGACAACAGCTGATGACATTACCATTGTGACTTCTAATAATCTGCTGTTTGGCCAATGGCCAAAATGAACTTGTTTGTTCACAGTGGCATATACACTTCATTATTTGCTATAAACATATTTCAATCATTTAACATATCAACATCTTCTGATTACGGTTTCTTTACCAGAAACATGGCTTTCTATGAAATTAATGTCAAAACAATTTCTGTTGTTTTTTTTCTCACAGATTTCTAAGAGTGCTAATGTAAGAAAAGTGTAATTTTAATTAAATATTCAGTCTATGTGCATCACTTACCAATATATAGATTAAAAACAACATTAGTCTGCCCCAAAATTTACCATTAATGAGTAAAAGGTCAAAATTAAAAGTTTTTAACTTTAGATAATGTTGATATTAAAGCTTCTATTTTGAATAACTTAAGAGAGTAGACTGAGTATACTTATGTGAAATGTTTACATATGCTTCTCAGTCAGATAGGTATGATTTTATGTGAGTGAAATTTTTATTCTTAAATATAGTGTTCATGTTTATAAAAAGACTACTATATTATCAAATTAAACATTTTAAATAGCAAGTAGATATAATTATAAAATTGTATTTATGTTCAATCTTCATTGTATTTTTAAGATTAGTTATGATTTTCACAAATTGCAATATTAAATATTGCCATTGAATTTTAGGGATAAATAAAGTTTTTGATGAGAGTTTTATACTTTTCTAAGCATTTTATGTGCTTAATTTTTTTAAAAAACAAAAGTTCAAATACTGCTGAATTTCTCTGAGAACTTTAAGAAGCTTAAACCAAGTAGTAATTTTTCTATATGTGGATGTACATGGAATTTATTATGCTGAGTGAACTAAGTCAGAGGAGAGAGATAGACACAGGATAGTCTCACTGATCTATGGATTTGAAGAAAAATTAAGGACATTATTGTAATGATCCCCAGAGACAATAGAGATGAGAGCCAGAAGGACCAGTTCACAATATGAAGCTCACCACAAAGAGTGGTGAGTGCAATTAGGGAAATAACTACACTAGCAACTATAATGACAATCTTAATGAGTGATAGTAGAATGCTTGTCTCAAATACAGGCAAAGGTTGGGAAGAAGGGAGGGAGGGGTATTGGTGGTGGGAATGTTGCCCTGATGAAGGGGTATTTGTTTATGACTGAAACCCAACTACAATCATGCTTGTAATCATGGTGTTTAAATAAAGATTTTATATGTTAAAAAATGCTTGATAAATAAAAATAAATTCATGAATATGGATTAAAAAAGATAACTTAAGTGTCTGAGAATCATTACACAAATGTTTTTCATTTTTCTCAAAACCCATAGAGGAGTGAAACAATTCAGTGTTTATCTCTCTCCCTCTGACTTATTTCACTCAGCACAATAGATTCCATATACATCCATGTATAGGAAAATTTCATGATGTGTTTGTCTCTTGTCCTGTCTCCTGAACCTCATGGAAGTGGGCTGAAAAGGGCCCAGAAAATTCTCTCTCCTAGAGGCTCATTCACGAGCCGTAAGGCCAAGGAAAGCGTGAAAACCAGCTATAAGCAGAACTTCACAGAAGGCAGGTCCCCTGTTTGTGATGTCAGGCTGGGAAAATCTACGCCTGCCAAGTGGGTCCCAACTGTGAGAAACTGTGAGTGCTGCCTGTGTGTGTTTGTCTCCTGTCCTGTCTCCTGAACCTTTTCGGAGTGGGCTGAAAAGGGCTCAGAAAATTCGCTCTCCCAGAGGCTCCAGAAGAGCAGGGCTGCTTGCCTCGCTACGCAGCCGTGCATTCTTTCTAATGAAACAATGCCACTGCAACAAGAAGAAAAAATTACACTAAGAACTGTGTTGAATCACTGAAACACAGCATTTCTCTCTGGAATGTCTTCTCTGCTGCGCGCTCAGGTCTAAGATTTGATCCTGTATGAGGCTTCATCCATGGAGGGCTCCCATTCCTTGGAGGCAAGTCGACCCACCCAGAAAGGGCGGAGCCAGAGGAGCATGACAGCACATCATTTAGCCAATGAATAGCACCACATCATGTAGAAAAACCAACAATATAAGTGTGACAATAGGGAAACAATGCAGGCCAGCATCAGACATAGGGAATGAAGATGACAATTCTGATGACCAGAAAACGGCCAACCAACTAATCAATCTCTCAGATAAGGAGTTTAGACAAGAAATATGGAAGATGCTCAAAGAACTCAAAGAAACTATGGATCCAGTTGAACAGAACACTAATAAGAACCAAGAAAATATGAAGACAGAAATCAGAAAACTCCAAACTGAAATAACAGGTCAAATAACAGACCTGAAAAACTCAGTAAATGAATTGAATGTCAAAATGGATAAGCTTTCCAACAGTGTAACAAAAGCTGAGAATAGAATTGGTGCTGTGGAAGATGAGATAAATAACAACTCCATACATCAGGAGAGATTGGGAAAAAAACTTAAAGCAAATGAATAGACAATGGAAAAATTAGTCAAAGAATGGGAAGAGATGAAAATAAAAGTCTATGATAAGCTCAACAGAAACAGCTTAAGAATCATTGCAGTCCCAGAGACCCAGGAAGAAAATTTCCAGGAAGAATCAACGGTAAAGTGCATCATTAAAGAGGAACTTCCAGAGCTAAAGAATATATGCAATCAAATCCTGCATGCCCGAAGAGTACCAACCAAAAGAGGCCCCAGAAAAAATATCCCAAGACACATCCTAATCACAATGATGAATCCCACAGATAAAGACAGAATTCTGAAAGCAGCAAGATTAAAAAGGGAAATTACATTCAAGCTAACATCCCTGAGATTTGCAGCAGCCCTGTCACCAGAAAAACTCAAGCCAGAAAGCAGTGGTGGGACATAGTGACAAAACTCAATGAAATAAATTCTTCGCCTAGAATACTGTACCCAGCAAAACTCACTTTCAGGTTTGACGAAAAATTTCATGACTTCATCTCTTCTGATGGCTGCATAATATTTCATTGTGTATATGTACCATAGTTTCTTTAACCATTCATCAATTGAGGGGCATCTAGGCTGTTTCCAGAGTCTGGTTATTGTAAACAACAATGCAATGAATATAGGTGTGAGAAAGGGATTTTTGTATTGTATTTTTATGTTCCTAGGATATATCCTTCAAAGTGGTATAGCTGGATCGTATGGGAGCTCAACTTTCAGCTTTTGAAGAAATATCCATATCGCATTCCGCAAAGGTTTGAGCGGACAGCATCCCCCCACCCCAGCAGTTAATAAGAGTTCGTTTCACTCTACATCCCCGCCAGCAATGCTTGTTCTAATTCTTTCTGATGTGTGCCAATCTCTGTGGTGTGAGATGGTATGTCATAGTTGTTTTGATTTGCATCTCCCTGATGATTAGTGATGTGGAGCATTTTTTCATATGCCTTTTAGCCATTTGTATTTCTTTTTGTCAAAGTGTCTGTTCATTTCTTCTCCCCATTTTTTGATGGGGTTATATGCTTTTTTCTTGTAAAGTTCTGTCAGTGCCTTGTATATTTTGAATATTAACCCCTTATCTGATGGGTATTGGGTGAATAGTTTCTCCCACTCAGTGAGTGGCTCTTGTATTCTGGACACTGTTTCCTTTGAGGTGCAGAAGCTTCTTAGCTTAATATAGTCTCATCTATTTATTTCTGCTTTCACTTGTTTGGAAAGTACTATTTCCTCTTTAAAGATACCTTTAGTCTCAATGTCATAGAGTGTTTGACCTACATGTTGTTCTATATACTTTATGGTTTCAGGCCTGATATTTAGGTTGAATTTTACCTTTGTACATGATGTTAACTGGAATTCTAAGTTTGCTCTTTTACAAGTGGCTAGCCAGTTGTGCCAACACCACTTATTGAAGAGGCCTTCCCTGTTCCATTTAGGATTTCTTGCACTTTTATCAAAAATTAGGTGACGGTATATCTGGGGAACATTCTCTGAGTACTTAAGCCTGTTCTACTGATCTGAATGTCTGTCTTTATTCTATTACCATGCTGTTTTGATAACTATTGCTTTGTAATATAGTTTAAAGTTAGGGTAAGTAATACCTCCCATATTCCTTTTTCCAAGTATTGCTTTAGATATTCTTGGGTGTTTATTGTTCCAAATGAATTTGGAAATAACAAATTTGGAAAATTTGTTCCAAATAAATTTGGAAAAAACAAAATATAGGAGAACTGGAGGGTCCAGCTCCTGACATGAAGCTCACTACAGGGATCGTTTAGTGCAATCACAGAAATAATTACACTGAGAACAATCATAACAAAATGTGACTGAATGAGGGAAGTAGAAAGCCTGTCTAGAGTACAGACTAGTGTGGGGTTGGGACAAAGGACACTTGGGATATTGTTTATGGAAATGTTGCACTGGTGAAGGATTTTATATATTAAAAAATAAAAAAAAAGAAAAGATAAGGCCTCCCAATTCTTACCACAGGCTGTGTTCTTTACGCTGAACTGTATAAAAAGAGGAGGTACAGTAAATGCACCTCATATACACCTCAACCCAGGTCCTTTGCCTGGTCTGTATTGTGAATTGGGGAGAAAAATAGATAATTTAAATGGACAAAATTTATCATATGAGTATGCCTTCTGAAATGAAAACAGTACTCTGAAGAGGGCAATGAAAAAGTAGAAATATAGATCTACTCGAAGCAGGAAACAATATAAAAGAATATGATACATAATAACATAGGTGTTTCAACTATTTATGCTAATATCAGTTAAAGTATTCTTTTTGTAAATAATAGAAAAATCCAATTCAAAGTATCTTAAAAATTAAAAAGAATGTATTGATTTTTGCAACTTAAAACACCCACATAACAGGTAGTAAGACTTTTAGGGGAGTTGAGTAATTCATAACCCAGTTTCATAAAGGATACTATTTTTTGACACACCAGCCTACCTTCCCTAGATTTGCTTTCTTTATAAAAATTATTGTTCTAGGGGCCAGAGAGATAGTATGGAGGCAAGGTGTTTGCCTTGGATGCAGGATGGTAGTTCAAATCCTGGCATCCCATATGGTCTCCCGAGCCTGCCAGGAGCGATTTCTAAATGTAGAGGCAAGAATAAGCCCTGAGTGGTACTGGGTATAACCCCCCCAAAAATAAAACAAAACAAACAAACAAAAATATATATATTGTTCTAATATTATTATGACTATAAGCAGATCTCTGATACACTTGGTCCCTCAATTATTTTGTCACAAGAATTCTCTTTGCATAGGTTAACACACTAAAACATGTCCTGTAATTAGGAAGGTGAAATTACAGGATGAGCATAGCCCTGGCATATATGCCATACCTAAAGTATTCTTTATTTTCCTTAAAACCTTTGGAACCACTTGGTACCATAAAGGTCACTCTTTTCACTCCCCAATATTATGAAGAAAAATCTGATAAGATAGTTAACCAGTACTAAGAAGGCACAGAACAATTATTTTCCTTTCTTTTTGTTTTGTTTTGTTTTTTGTTTTTAGGCCACACCAGGTGACGATCAGGGGTCACTACTGGTTATGTGCTCAGAAATTGTTCCTGGCTTGGGGGACCATATGGGACTCTGGGGCATCGAATCACAGGTCCATCCTAGACTAGCTCGTGCAGGGCAGATGCCTTATCATTTGCGCCACCACTTTGACCCCATCCTTTTAAATGAAGAAATGTAAGAATCTTAGAGGCAAAATAAGTATATTAGATAAGCAAAACAATTAATATTATGTTCTCTAACCATGTCTTTGTATTCCAATGTGATTGTAAGCTATTGATATAGAATTTATAGAAAACAAAAATCATAGTGTACATATGAACATAAATTTCAGCAATCACATCTACTCCATTGTGTTAAGATAAAATATATGATTTGCAATCATAATTAGCTAAAAATAATATGATGTTCAATAGTATATACTAAATCAAAATATAATGGGATGATAATTTGAAATATGTGAATGATTATAAAAGACGATTATAAAAAAGTAATATTCTGCCAGAACAGGATATTTTCACTAGTTATAGCTAGTGGTATAAATAACAGGATATCCTGTACACATATAGTTTTACCAATAAAAATTCAATTAGGAGAAAAAAATGTCAATTGAGGACTTCTATTTGTATGAAATTTCCAGAAAACTGAAGATTTTTAGATGGAATGGATTTGAAATTAAAACTTTAGAATTTGTGCAGGAATATATAAAATTGTCAATAAAAAGTTGTCAGCACATTTTGAACATAAAATGCATTTGAGATTTATAAGTTTATTTTATATTTCATTGTAAATGTATGTCATAAGTATTAATAATAGTAATAAAAAATAAGAGAAATGTTGACTTATTTAAATGTTTAAATTCTAAATGTACTTCTAGTTTTAGAAACAGTTTAACTTGATATATAAATATTAAATTGATATTCTTATGAACACAATTAACTTATGTAAATTAATAATTTATAAATTCTAACAAGACTTATATTTGAAGATTTTTGAAATTGGAATATATTTCACACGGATGCTTACATTTGTATAAATTTCCCTGAAAAGTTTATTGAAATTAGGTGACTTTTTATAATTGGAGACTATTTTGATTCAAGAAAATATAAAATATTTTTAAATAAACAAAATAAAATTATTTTGACAAACACAAAAGTAGCAATAATTATTACTATTCAATAGTAATACTCATATTATTAACACATTACTGTATTTATTAATGTTATAGTATTAATATGTCAATATTCACAAACACCAATATATAAATATCATTCATAATTTAAATATTAATATTAATAAATAAATGGTATTGGTAAATATAAATAAATTTATATTTTAATACAGTAATAAATGTTGCTGCTTTTGTGTTTCTGGAAATAATTTTAAGTGTTTGAACTGGGGCACTATGGAGAAAATAAATTTTCTATAATTAAAAATTAAAATTAATTAAAAATAAAATAATTTTTTTATTTCATTGGGCTAAATCCAGTGACGCTCAGGGGTTACTCCTGGCTATGCACTCAGAAATCTCTCCTGGCTTGGGGGATCACAAGGGACACCCGGGTATTGAACTTCAGCCCGTTTTAGGTTAGCCATGTGCAAGGCAAACACCCTACCACTTGTGCCACAACTCAGGCCCCAGGAATAAAATGTTTAAAAATAAAATAAAGTAAAATTATATTTCAAAGAAAATAGCTCTTATTTTAAATAAATTGATTATACCGATTTTAGAACCAGAATAAAATGTTTAAAGAAAATTTAGAATAGTAGAAGAAAAAATTTTTCATCCCTCTTTTACATATATTTCAAATGAAATAATATAAATAATGAAATCTACATTGTTATTCTTAAGCAGATCCTTTCAATTTATTTAATAAACTTAAAAGCAACTTGTGAAATAAAAGAATAGATGTATATCTATATAAATTTGTAGTAGAGAATATAAAAATGATTTTTCTTTTAGAGACAAGTTTTAGTGATGTCAATAAAATTACTGAGTTTTACAAACCCTTATCTGTCACAAATTTAAATTATTCTTAGGCATATTATGTATTATCTAACAAAATTTGAGACTTAAAAATTCTAAAGATATAAGTAACCTTTTTGAGACTTAACAGTATTTGTCTTTTTTATGAAATGAAAAACATCTCTAAAATGTTTTCATTTGTATAGGTATTATTATCTAATTTTATAGTTCATTTGAAAAAAATATTTTTGAAAAACATTTTAAGTGAGCTCAAATAACTGAAGGTGCCTCTGTTATTGAAAATATATTATCCTGTATATTGTTGTGCTTACTATGGAAGAGAATAAGGTTAAATATATATGGTAACATATTGTATTTAGAATACTCATGGTCATTTAGAAATCTTAAATAGGATCAAGGTGCACACATTGAAAACTGTCTTTCTTAATGGGCACTTGAGAAATCTCATGCAATTTAAACAGTCTCTGGTTGCTACCTCCACATTCTCCAGCCAGAAAACTCAATTATAATTCAACACCACGGTCTCCAGTGAATACTATATATTTCAGTCTTGCCCTTTATGTAGTTAGTCACCAGGGAAGGGTAAGGAAGAAATCATGGTAGCTACAAGTTATATGTTTTTAAATGTGGCCTACCTACTGTCTCCCAGTGCTTTTTCTAGGTTGCTACTACTTACTGGCTGAAGAAATAAAGAAATGCAATTTGAGATTTTTACAAGAGAACAATGAAGATTTTTTTAATAGCAGCTGTTATCCATATATAACTTTCTACTTCTCTTTAGTTGTGTGACAGGTTTTATAAAACATTTGCAAAAGGTTTGATTTGCATGTCTATTGATGTGAGTGGTAGCAAATGTGATATAGATGTTCCTTTTCTTTTAGTTTCCTTTCTTTTTTCTTTTTAGTGGGAACAAATCCAGCAATACTCAGGGGCAATACCCGGTTCTGCGCTCAGGACTCACTCCTCATGAGTGCTTGCAGGACCAAGGATTGGTCCTGTGCTGAGGATTGAACCCTGGTTAGCTGATTGCAAGACAAGATGTACTATCACTTCAGCCCCTATATTTTTTAAAAAGAAATGCCTAAATTATTGAGAGAAATTATGCATTTTAAAGCTATTTAGAATGTAAAAAAATAAAAATAATTTAAAAACTATTTAGAATGAATAATTTTGATAGAAAAAATCATAAAATATTATATTTTATTAGATCAAAATACCTTGATCTTAAGGAAAAAGTTCAGAGGTAAGATTTCTGTAATAAATCAATATGCTATTTTTCATCAGAATAATTTTAAAGTCATATTTAAAATCACTGTATTTTATATTGAACTTAGAATTTTGCTTAACTTATACATATGCACATATGTTTTTAACTTCTCGTATTTACATATAACCATGTTATAAAGAAGAACATAGGTCTATAGCTTCTCAGCTGTTTTTTGAACAACAGAAATTTTTGTTTTTATTTTTTGCAGTTCTGGAGTAATAGATGCTGACGAAGAAGGTATTTTGGTAAAACTCTTTTACCTTTAGCCAGCTGCCTTCTGCCTTCTCTTTATGCCTGTATATGTACTATCCTTGGAAAGGGAGCAGGAGAAAGAAGAGAAAAATAAAAAAAAGATGAATGAGAGAGTTAGAGAAAGAATTTAAAATATGTAAATATCTATGACAAAAATTAAAGAAAGGAATAATTAATTTATACTTTTTCTAAAGTTTTGAAAACTAGATTTTTTTTAAGTAGGACTAGATAAGTTAGGGAAGAAATCTCAATGGGTTGGAACCTTTGTTTAGTATGCAGGAGCCCAAGTTTAAGACTATGTACTCTCACAAGCACTACAAAATATTACCCTAAGCCTTGAGTCAGAGGTAGACCCAAAAGATACTGGATACTTGTGCGGTTCTTTCAAATGTTAAGGGTGGAGAGGTGGTACAGAGTTTCAGTGTAGACTTTGTATGTGGCAGACTCTGATTCAGTCCGTGGCATCCCATCCATGGTCCTCTGCTACTGCTAAGTAATACAGAAATGAGTATCATGGCATGTTGGCCACTAATAGTGAGTCCCCAGCTCCAAGCCTCTTAGCACTGCTTAGAAATAGAAAGAAAAAACTTCATTCATTTTCTATTCTCAGTTCTTTCAGTCCTGTTCTGCTTTGAACTACATTGAAGAATGTAGTTCTCAAATATTAAAGCATTTCTCACTATTTTTGTATATCACAATTGTAAATTTTTTTTATTATTTTAATACCCAAACAGTATTTGCCTATAGCATATATTAAAAATACATTTTATAAGAGAGCCTGGGTACCAGAATGTTTACATTAAAGCAATATATTCTTGTCTCCAAAAATCTTTTAAATCAATTTGAAAGATAGCTGGCTGATCTGTTAATTACCTGTGTTGCCTGCAGATCCTGTAAGGCCAATGAAATAATGTGATCTGGACCTAGTCCATGAGGATACAGATACGGATGTTTCTTGTTGACTGCCTGCAACTTGTCTGCCTGTATTGTATGTCCCACAGATGATGTTATAAATATCCAAATGCCCTTGGCAGAAAAAGGTTCCCACCCATGACCTACATCAATAGACAGTTATAAAAGAGATACATTTGCTATTACCTTATGACACAGAACATTAGAAATGACAAATTAAATTTAATTCTGGTTAACTTGTTATATACATCTTATTAGTTGATAAAACCTCAGTGCAGGGCCCGGAGAGATAGCACAGCAGCATTTGCCTTGCAAGCAGCCGATCCAGGACTAAAGGTGATTGGTTAGAATCCCGGTGTCCCATATGGTCCCCAGTGCCTGCCAGGAGCTATTTCTGAGCAGACAGCTAGGAGTAACCCCTGAGCACCGCCAGGAGTGGCCAAAAACCAAAAAAAAAAAAAAACCTCAGTGCACTCTTTTTTCTAGAGTGAATGAAATCAAATAATTCATTCTAGTAGAGCAAATAATGAATTAATCAAACTTCTATTCATTAATTTAAAAACTAATAAACATCTTTTTATTAAATGTAATTAAATGTTTTATTTTAATCTGGGAAATTTTTTCTTGAGTACAGCTAATATCCATCCCTGACTATCCTGCTTATTTTCCTATATTAAATCTATTAGCATACTCACAAAGGAATGATTCTGAATCATTGCACTTCAGATCCATCTAGAAGTCCAAGTATGGAGAAGTAAACACTGAGACTATTTATGTCAACTAGCCTAAGTCATGATCCACTCATAATAATTTTATTTTCTTGTTTAAAAATAACAACTTAGTCAATTAAAGAATATTCTAACACACAGAAAACGAGCTTATAACTATGGGAAGCATTTTCCTTCTGTTACATTTAACAACTGATAATATTTTATCTTGTCTAAGTAGACGGGATTCAACAGAAACCAAATTGCTCCTGTATAATCTTTTGTACTTCACATTCAGAAAAGAAAAAAAAAATCACACAGATGCATTCTCTTGATGCATATTGTACTATTATGCAAATTATTAAATATAGTATGAATGCACACAAGTAGTATATCATAATAAAAAAGTTTTGGATAAGTACTAACATATAGTATATGATTAATAGCACCACATACAGGGAAAAACTTGAACACCAAAATATTCACTTAATGAGTTGAATATTGATTTTTTCATTAATAAAACTTTATGTTGGTTTAAGATTTATTGCATGAAATCTTCAAGGGTCTATTTTGAAACATCTTTCCAGTAACAGGTTGTCTTTTTCAGCTTACACTGGCTTAATTCAACCAATAACGCCAAAGTGATAGAAACGTTCAACACCTTTTCCCAAGATAATCTAAAGAAGATAAAGCAAAACTTAATATTTCTTCATTCTGTTGTATTTTTTGATATTTTTAGAGAGACATATTTGTGGCTTAGAATTGCCATAACAAATACCATGAAGTGGGTAGCTTAGATCAATAGAAATTTATTTTTTCTCAATCTCAAAACTAGATGCCTAAAATCAAGTTCCTCTCAGAAGTCTTTAGATTTCCCTTTCCAGATTCTTGTAGACTTACTAAATCTGGGAATGTGGCATATAATTCAGTTTCTGCTTATGTCTTCACAACCATGTGTGTCTCTTCACTTTTTCTTAGAAGACTGACTAATCAGGAAAAAACCAACCCACTTTATCATGAATTTATTGTAACATGATTAATTGCTTACAATGATACTAATTCCAAATAAAATCACATTCTGAGGTACTGAATAAAACTTTAGTGTACCTGCCATCTGGGGAATATAATTCAATCCCTTTGGAAACTACCAATTGACATTTATTTCCTGCCTGATTTCTGAGCTCCTTAAAAAATAAATCTAGACAAGAAGACAGGTGAAAGAAATATCACTTTTGTTGATGACAAAGCTCATTTTGTTGAGCATGACATATTTGAAGGCATGTAAGTCCTAGACAGTGACAGACAGTTGCTGCTTGCCACAGATCTCTTCCTCTGATTGCTTGCCCTTGGCTGACAAGTATCCATGGAGGGTCACAGTGAGCAGCCTTTGTCCTTTCTGTACCATGATCATCCTGCTTCACCTAACAAAAAACAAGAATAAGGAATGTGTCCTCATAATTATAATTCAATATATTTTAAACAAATTTTATTGGTTCTGTTTTCAGGAGTATATTTCAGAATATTTCTTCTAAAGCTTGATTTTACATATGTTTTTATAATATTTGTTTGTAAGTAGGTGTATACTATTTGATCTATTACCTAGAAGAATAATTTCAGTCTTTTAAACTAAACTCATGATAAAAAATGCCAGCACTTTTTTATAATAAAAATATCATAATGACACAAAATAAACTTATTCCTGTGTTTATATGTGGGTGTTGTCATTACTGAGATAACTCATAAAAATGTTAAGAGAGGTATGGTAAGTAATAGTATATGTAGATTTTTCCAATTTTATAAATCAGATGTCCATAGTGTTAGGATATTTAGTGGTCAAATGGCAATATGTCATGCAAATATATTGTTTAAAAAGATACTATTCAAATATATTGTTCAATGCCTCCTTGAAAGTGTAAGGATCACTTTATCGCTATTAAAACTATTGGTTTGAGACTTACCAGGTATGATACTCCCATAAAATCTTTTAAACAATAAAAATGCAAGATGGCTGCTACATATTCTCAAATCGTACAAAAATTTGAGAAAGAGATGGCAGATAGGTTGATTTCATGAATCACAAAAAGATTGGGACAATTATAAACAGTTGACTCTTCTGGATTACTGACAAATGGGGAATTACTTGTAAGATTTATTTAAATATTCACTATTGAAAATTATGCCAAATATGAGTTTCAGCCCAGGTACCAAATGGTTTTAAAAATCTTTCAATAAGTGACTCATGCATAAATAACCAAGAGCATTGCTAGATGTGATCCCCAAAACTAATAAATATAAACAATATTGTTTATTTTTTAATTTTTATAGTAAATGTAGAAAATTAAAATTAGAGGTTTATTATTGAGAACTTTATTATCAAAAAATTAAGAACAGAGATTGAATTAGTAATTATTTTTGTTATTAATTAAAGCATTCTATATCACTGAGATGGGTTTTAAGAAAAATGAAAGACATTCTTGCAATAATAATTTTCAGACACAAAAGAGAAAAGAGCTGGAAGTTTCAGCTCACCTCAGGAAGCTCACTACAAAGAGTGATGAGTTTAGTTAGAGAAATAACTACATTTTGAACTGTCCTAATAATGAGAATGTATGAGGGAAATGGAAAGCCTGTCTAGAGTACAGGCGGGGGTCGGGAGCGGGGAGGAGGGAGATTTGGGACATTGGTGATAGGAATGTTGCACTGGTGATGGGTGGTGTTCTTTACATGACTGAAACCCAAATACAATCATGTATGGAATCAAGGTGTTTAAATAAATAAAAAAATATTTACCTCAAAAAAAAAGACCTAGAAACAGTAACAGAATTATTAATGCAACCAATATTTTGTTATTTTAAGAGGAATATTTTCTATAGACATATATAGATATTTTGAGATATTGTTCAAAATGCATAGATCACATCATTTGAAAATATATTATGACTCTGAAAATAATTTTTACATATATAAACAGTTATTTCATTAACAAGTTTACACATCTGTGGAAAATATGACTTGGAAATTACTGTTCTTTAAATATCATTTACTACTATTAAATGTCCTACAATTTTAACACTCAAAAATCCAATCCTATTTAGTAGGGTAGAAATATAAAATTTGTCTTATATAAATGCTTAGGGAAAAATTAATCAGGTATTGAATTGTTACTGTCTCAATTAACAACCCTAATGATGTCTTTGTCTATTGAAGTAAAATAGCTTCCAAAACTTAGTATAAATTAGTTACCCGCATTAACCCCATGCTTCTTGTTTACTGCAACATTAAATTCCTTTTTGAAAGAAAGTTAGATGTCATTGTCTACTCATTGGCTCTTCTTTTGATCCTTGTGATTGTATATAAGTGTTTTGGACAAATATTTAGATTGTGGAGTAAAATAAACCTAGAAAGCTGTCATGTTTTCTAAAATCTGTATTTTAGTTCTTGCATTTAAAGACTAAAAAAGCTGTCAGGGAAAGAATCAAGTTGTAGAGCTTAAGCTTTGTATGTGAAAGATCCTACATTCAATCCCCATACCAGAAGTTCCTGCAGCTCTGCTGAGTGTGGCTTCTATAAGAGTAAATAAAATAAACAGATAAGATATTCCTAAGTAATAATATTCAAGAGATCTGGAGTAGTAGATCAATAAATTAAGCATACTCTTTGCATGCTGAGGTTCCAGTTTAATCTACAGCACTGTGTGATAGTCAAAACACCACCAAAACAAAACAAAAAACCAACCTGAGCAGAGTCCCAGAAGGATTCCTTGAGAACCACTGAGTGTGACATTCCCCACAAAATACTCAGGTTTACAAAGAGAGTACAATGTGCAGGGTACTTGGAATAGGAATTGCAATAGGAATTGCAGAACCCACCTGGAGTGATCCCTAATACTGAGCCAAGAGTAAGCCCTGAGCATCACTGGGTGTGGCCAAAAAACAATGTAAGTAAGAAAAAAAAAAACCTAACATACTAAATAACTTTTAGTAAATTTAATATCTCTGGCTTGTAGTTAATAATTTAGAAATGTATGTAAGAAATTAACATTTCTTCAGTAAAATAAGTGCATTAATGAAGTTTTATTCCCATTACATACTTTCATTAAGAAATGTGATTTTGGGGCTGGGCGGTGGCGCTAAAGGTAAGGTGCCTGCCTTGCCTGCGCTAGCTTTGGACGGACCGCGGTTTGATCCCCCGGTGTCCCATATGGTCCCCCAAGCCAGGAGCAACTTCTGAGCACATGGCCAGGAGTAACCTCTGAGCGTTACCGGGTGTGGCCCAAAAACCAAAAAAAAAAAAATGTGATTTTATAAAATCAGAATAGAATCACACTGTCCTTTTTCTATGTCTCATTCAATTTATGAATAGAAATAAGTGATGAAACTCTTGCTTTTTACATACCAACACGGTTTCTACTTTTAGTTTTCAGTTTACTTCCCTCTTCTGCTTTTTCTCCATCATTTCAAGTGGAATTATTTTGATCATAAATATCTCAACCTAAATTATTCCTTTCCATAACTCAGTATACACTTGCATTTCTGCTATAATATTTATCACTATCTGTCATTTTCATAATAGCTTACTTAATAAAAACATATACCCCATCAGTCAAAAGACCTTTTCCTCTAGAAGGATGAATTGCATAAAAACAAAACTAGTCAAAGGGATAGTATAGTGGTTAAGACATTTGCCGGGCATGTGGCTTGCCACATTTGATCCCTAAAAACACCAGGAATAATCCCTGGACACAGAACCAGGATCAAATACTGAGCACTGGCAGGCTGGCCAACAATTCATACCACTCCAAAAAGCAGAGCTCAATAAATATTTGGTTTATTTATCAATCTTTAAAGTTGTTATAATTCTCTGAAGAGAAACAGTTAATTTTTACTCAAAACCATAAGTATCATAAAGAACCTTTAACTATACATTAGCAAAGAATTTCCTTCAAACTCAAATGGAAGTCTTCAGCATTTTTAATGCTTGTATTTCATTTGTTTAAGAATTTAAAATATGTGTAGAGATAAAATTCTGTACTGGAAGTTCAAAAAAATCAAAATGTCTGTCTTATGTTAAAATCTGGCTGTAATGGAAATCTGGCTGTTATGAAGTATGTAGATGTTATTTTTAATTTAATCAATTGTATAGAATATTCTGGGCATTGCTGAATTTGTAAACAACAGTTAAGAGGAGACAATGGTGGCCTAATGCTCATAATGCTATGTTTTACCCAGTACAGTGCAATAATATTTATGCATCTGACCTTTTAAAACAGAAAGCCAGCAGGCCATACAGGTTTTCTTCTTAGAAATGGTATGAGTCAGAGACTATTCACAACCCAACTGCGTAGTCTTCTTTTTAATCATAGGTTTAAACACAAATGGAAACCACACAAACTTTTCTCAGATGACTTAAGAATTGAACAATCGGTAGAGATGATTGCAATAAGCTCAAATATTTAAGGAAATGCCAGCTAAATAGTTTTTAAGTTTCCCCCTTTACCTGCACAATAACCTGAGAATGAATAAAATTGTCCAGTTTTATAGTTAGCCATTGATGAGCTTAGTAAATTTTACTTGCCAATACATCTTAATGCCTTCTTAACTTTTAGATTTCAAACCAGCCTTTGTATGTTATAAAATATGTCTTTCATATAATATTAACTTACAATATCCCTTTTCAAAAATATTTTGTTTATCTCTTAATCTTTATTAAATGATTTCTTTATGCTATGCAATATGGGTACAGTGAGACAGGATCAGGCAGAGTAGACAGTGACCCTTCCTGAAATATTTGTTCACATAGATTAAATATGATTAGATATACAATTATTGTAATGAGTGCATTTGAGAATTGCATTTGAAGAAACTGTGTCTGTGGCAAAGAAATATGACTTTGTCTGGAGTCAAAGAAGGCTTTGCCAGGAAGATAGATTTTGAGTTGAGTTTGTAAACATAATTAGGAGTTAAAATGAGTTGTAGAGGAAGAGCATGAAGACAAGCCTGATTCGGAAGAGATCATATAATATAAAAGAATGAGAAAAAAGTCACGTGACTGGAAATGATGAAGCAATCAAGAGGAGAGAATGGTGCCAGAAGTGACTGAAGAGCTAGGCAAGAGTCCGGATCATGATGAGATTATGTTTTATAGGTGTTACAAAGGGCTAATTGAAGTGCTGCCAGTCCAGAACACAACAGGAACAGATTTGTTGCACTTTTGTTTCCACAGCACAGTGGATTGAGACTTGTGAAATGAATAGCTTCTAATCCACTTTAGAATCTCAGGGAATGAAGAAGGAGGACATGAGGATTGATACAAAGGGCTTGAACTCTTAATTTTATCATTTCCTAGTACACAGCTAGTGGAAAATGACTTTGAAACATATGCTTGAGGTCCATCATTGAGCAGAGAGTTTGTCACTAGTACAGGGTTATTGAACTAAAATTGGTTCAGTGATTCCATCAGCAATTGCAAATGAAAGTAGTAATCTTAATATCTTGTTATTAACTGATTACAACTTCAAATAAAATTTTAAAAGAATATCCTCTTTGCTTTATAAGCTGAAATTTAGCATGTACTTTTTACTTTTTTCTTATGAAAGTATGGAATCCATGCTTTAAGCTCTCTTAAGACCCATCAACTCACATATGATGTTGCCACTTAAAATGTGGTCCAAGAACTCACAGTATATAACATCTATAGTACATTAGAACATCTGCAGAATTGCAGCTCCTCCAAGACTTAAAGACTTGGAATCTGAATTTAATCAGGAAGTCTTGTGGTTCATTTACAGGTTAAAGTTCAAGGAGGATTGACTTAAATCATTATTCCTAAAAACATAAATTAAAATAGTTAAGCCATATGTTCTTTTTATTTTATTCATTTATTCTATATTAATTAGTTGATTCTTCCATATGCATCTATTTTATACTGAAATATAAATAGGAATCATGTTGGGAGTGTTTGACATATCAAGAATTAAGAATATTCAGTTTCTCAATTTTTTCTTGGTTTTCCACTTCATTGATTTCTGCTTTCAGCTTTGTTATTTCCACTGTCTCCCTATTTTTGGTTCCTTTTGTTGGTCATTTTCTAATTTTTGAGCTGTGTCATTAAGTTATTCAGGTATGCCCCTTCTTCCTTCCTGATGTGTGCTTGTAGAGCTATAAATTTTCCTCTCAGGACCACTTTTGCTGTGTCCCATAGATTCTGGCAGTTTGTGTCTTCATTATGATTTGTTTCCAGGAAAGTTTTGATTTCCTTTTTGATTTCATCTCAGACCCACTGGTTCAGTAGCAGGGTGTTTAATTTCCAATTGTTAAAGGTTTTCTTCTGTGTGGCTTTGTAGTTCACATATAATTTCAGAGCCTTGTGGTCGGCAAAGGTATCCTGAAAGATTTCTATCCTTTTGATTTTATAGAGGTATGTTTTATGTGTCAGCATGTAGTCTATCCTGGAGAATGACCCATGTACATTGGAGAAGAATATGTATCCAGGTTTTTTGGGATGGAGTGTCCTGTATATATCTACTAGTCCTCTTTCTTCCATTACTCTTTTGAAAGCTAGTATGTTTTTGTTGGGTTTTAGTCTGGTTGACCTATCAAGTGTTGATAGGGCCGTGTTGAGATCTCCCACAATATTGTGTTATTATTGATGTCTTCTTTCAGATTTGTCAGTAATTGTATTAGATAATTTGCTGGTCTCTCATTGGGTGCATATATGTCTAATAGTCTGATTTCTTCCTGTTGCACATATCCCTTGATTAGTATATAGTGTCCATCTTTGTCCCTTACCACTTTTCAGAGTATAAAGTTGGTGTCATCAGATATTAATATGGCCACCCCAGCTTTTTTGAGGGTGTTGTTTGCTTGGATGATTTTCCTTCAGCCTTTGATTTTGAGTCTATGTTTGTTCTAACTATTCAGATGTGTTTCTAGTAGGCAGCAGAAGGTTGGATTCATCCTTTTGACCCATTTTGCTACTCCGTGTCTTTTAATTGGTGAATTTAGTCCATTGACATTGAGGGAGATGATTGTCATAGGATTTAATGTCATCTTTGTAGATAATTTTGCTGTGTTTGTTGGTCTCTCTTGTCTTAGAGTAGACCTGTCAGTTTTTCCTTTAAGGCTGGTTTATCATCTGTGAAGTTTCTGAGCTGTTGTTTATCCATGAAGCTATGTATTCTTCCTTCAAACCTGAACGTGAGTTGGGCTGGGTGCAGTATTCTCGGTGAGGCATTCATTTCATTCAATATTGGCACAATATCCCACCGCTGTCTTCTGGCCTTGAGAGTTTCTTGTGACATGTCTGCTGTAAGTCTTAGGGATGCTCCTTTGAATGTAATTTTCCTTTTTGATCTTGCTGCTTTCAGTATTCTATCTATATCTGTGGGATTTGTCATTGTAATGAGGATGTGTCTTGGGATGTTTTTCTTTTTCTTTTTTTTTTTTTTTTTTTTGGTTTTTGGGCCACACCCGGTGACGCTCAGGGGTTACTCCTGGCTATGCGCTCAGAAGTCGCTCCTGGCTTGGGGGACCATATGGGACGCCGGGGGATCGAACCGCGGTCCGTCTCCTAGGCTAGCGCAGGTAAGGCTTACCTTGCCTCCAGCGCCACCGCCCGGCCCCGGGATGTTTTTCTTTGGGTCTCTTTTAGCTGGTATTCTTTGGACATGCAGGATTTGATTCCTTGAGTCTTTTACTCTGGGAGTATCTCTTTGATGATATCTTTGACAGTTGATTCTTCCTGGAGACGCCTACTTGGGTCTCTGGGACTCCAATGATTCTTATGTTGTTTCTGTTGAGTTTATCAAAGACTTCTATTTTCATCTGTTTGCATTCCTTGAGTACTTTTTCCATTGCCTGTTCGTTTGTCTTAAGGTTCTATTCCAATTTCTTCTGTTGTGTTGAGTTTTTCTGCATCACATATTCCAGTACTCTGATTCTCTCTGCAGCTGCTGTTATCCTGCTGGCAAGGCCATCCATTGAGGTTTTCAGTTGAGCTACCATGTTTTTCAAATCTGTTATTTCAGTTTGGAGTTTTCTGATTTCTGTCTTTGTGTTCTGTTCAGATTGATCTATGCTTTCTTTGAGTTCTACAAACATCTTCCATATTGCTATTTTAAGATCCTTATCTGAGAGGTTAATCAGGTGGTTGGAATTTATTAGGTCATCCAAGTTTTCGTCTTCATTCTTGTGCATGGTGTTTACCTGCGAGTTTTCCCCATTGTCACGCTGTAGTGTGGTTTTTCCTGTGTGTTGTGGTGGGGTTCATTGGTTAGAAAGAGTGCGTGGCCACGAAGTGCTCTTCTGCTGCCTCTAGTTGACATTTTTTTGGGGGGTGCACTCCCTAGGCCTCTGAGGAGACCTTCAGGTATTCAGAAACACAGACAGGCACAGGAGAAGTTTCCCTTGAAGTCCTCAGAGTGATCAAAGGCACAACAGGACAGATTCAAAGTTTTCTGTACCTTTTTTTCAGTAGACAGTATTTAAAATATATATTGTAGCATATACACATATATTTGACTTTCTAGAAGAGTGATAGTATTGTTTTGTATTAATTTATCAGCTAAATATCTAATAAAATTTGTTTTGTGGCCATACTCAGCTCTGTTCAAGGCTTACTCCTGGCAATTCTCAGGGCTCCATATGTATTAATAGCTAGAGACAGAACATAAATGAGCTACCTGCAAAGATAAGGCTTCCCTTAAGGGTTTTGCCATCAGGACAGTTTTGCATCATTCCAAGACCCCATACCAAGTGCTAAAAAATCCTCAAAGCAGGGGGCTACCTAAACCTTCTCTCTATATCTCCCCCATTCTTATTAAAGAGGAATAGGATTTTCATTATTAATTTGCATATTATGAACACTGAACCATAAAATTTCTATGTTTAACATAATTTTTGCAATAAGCATGGCAAGCAACTAGTTATAAGTAAAAAAATAAAACAATTCCTAAACCAATAACAAGATACAAATAACAGAAAGAATTAACATGTTGTGCCAAAAAATTCACAAATTTAGAAAAATAAATCATCCTCATTCAACAAGGGAGCATTCTGTATGTCAACAATTTCTTGATGCAACATTTTAAATCAAGACTAATATTTTTATGATGCCAAATTCCCAAAATATGCTTTTTCATTTTTTCTAAGGACACCTAGTATCATTATACTTGTGGGTGGTATCATAGATCCACTGATAAACTCAATGGCATCTTAAATTAGTCCTAACCTACATGACTTCTACCTCATCTCCCATAACTTGCATGTATCATACAAGGCATTAAGTCTTTCTTCCAATGTCCTATCTATATCCTCTTACTCAGATTATTCACAGTATGAGCAGTAGGCACTTGCTGCGCTAAAGCTATGCCTGCTGTGTAGCTGTAGCAAAAGAGTAACCAAGGCAGCAATACCAGCTATTAATATTCCAAGATGTATTTTTCCTTACTCGAGGCAGCAGTCACTCTTTGCCACAATTCTATTTCTAATTCTTCCTTCCAAGGTCCAGTAATGGAAGTAGGTACGATAACATAAGCTGGTTGATGCACAAAAAGTACTTGACTGCTAATCCCAATTCCCATAATACAATTGGTCAAATAACAATTAATACATGAAATATTCCATCCATTCAATTCCTTTTTAATAGTCACACTTCCCACTAGCAATCCCCAAGGATAAGACACACAGCCTTAATAGATCCTCCATAATGTTTAGTAATTCCATCAATGTTCACTAGAATATTTTCTTCTCCCTCCTCAATAGGATTATATTGTTCTTGATTATCAGGCAAGCTCTAGTTATGCATATTCATGGCAAGAGCATGCCTCCAAATGTGATATTGATATCCTTCACCACATACTCTCCAAGCAGTCAGTCATCCAAAATCACTTCGCACCCAGTGTCTGTCCTTCAAATTTTGGATGCCACATCAGCTAGGTAACATCAGAGATGTTGTAAACAGTGGCATGCAGGGCTCAACAGCGAGGCCACACAGGATGCTTAATTTCTACTTTAAAAACTGTGTCTGATAGATAACACAGTAGTAGGGCTTTTGTCTTGAATGCAGTCGATCCAGGATAAATGGTGGTTTGAATCATGGCATCCATATGGTCCCCTGATCCTGCCAGGAGCAATTTCTGAGAGCAGAGCCAGGAGTTACCCCTAAGCCCACCGGGTGTGACCACAAAATCAAAAAACAAATAAAAAAATCCTGTGTTAAACATGGCTTGTTGTCTGTGGTATTCAAGAAGCCCAATCCCTTAACATTCACCATAGACCTATTAAAATGAAGCAAGGTTCCCAGAGCAACCAACTTAACATAACTCAAATAACGAAGAGGAAGACAATTAGGAATGTGATAAGAAGAACTATGATTATTATGCATACAGGTATTCCATGAGACAACCTAGTATAATTAAGGTTTCCCTTCTCCCAGGGCAAGTGGGAAGCTGAATATCCTCCCACCACAGCTGAAAAGTTAGTATAAATGGGAATTTGAGGTCCCCCACCCCTGAGGTGGCTGACTGCAATCGAGGTGGATCAGGGACATATGTCTAAAACATTTCTTCTCTGGTACCTGAAGTTTCCAAAGCCAAGAGAGCCAAAAGAAGAGCAAAAGGGGTTTGAGGGGCATTAGTAGCTTTTAGCAATTTCTTAGCCTGAGCTACAAAATTAGTTACTGAGTTTTCACAGGGCAGAGATGGTTCTGGTGGGGACTGCTGAGTCAAACGACCCATTCTGTAGCTCTTTTTTTTTTCCAGCTTCTGTTGCCAATTCCTTTTTCTTCTCCACTTATCAAATGAGTCTTTCTGGAATCCAGACTGCTTCATGTTGTTACCAAGAATAAATGCAGATGTGTCCTCTGTCCAAATTAATATGGGATCAAGGGTGTTCTATTTATTAGTTAATGGATCCCTCCACTAAGCCATAGGTGAAGAATGATGCCCTGGAGAATGCTTCCAAAATCTATCCGAAGCTGACAATCTGGAGGCATCCAAATTAAAAATATTAATGGTAAGTAAAGCATGTTGTAAAATGGTGTTAAATTATAAATAGCTTTCATTTCCCTCTTTTGTTTTTTAAATTTATCATGCAACATTTTCAAATTAGCCCATTTCACCAAAGCTTGGTCTTGAGGGTTATATGGTTTGCCCAGGTGATGCACAATACAAAATGTTTGGCAAAAGGCTTTGAAGACTTGTATGGTGTAACAAGGTTCATTATCTATTTTAAATTGATTGGGAATGTCATAATTAGCAAATTGCAAAAGACAATGATGAGCAACATTCTTAAAAGCTTCACCAGTTAGCAAAGAAGCAAATGTAAGTCCAGAAAAATGTATCAACAAAAACATGAATATACTTAAATTTCCCAAAAGAGGAATCATACATTATTTACATCCATTTGCCACATTTCATTAGGTAATAGGCCCCAGGATTTTACTCCCAAAAGGGGCAGGAGAATACAGTGCACAGGCATGGCAATTTTTTACTATTTTTCTAGCCACTTCCCTGGATATTTGTGTCTGCAAAACTTGTGCATTTTGATGATGCAAAGCATGAGAAGAAGTAGGACTAAAGACAGGATGCAACCTTAAGGCTTAATCAGTAATGTCATTACCGTAAGTTAATGACCCAGGAAGTTTTGTATGGGAACAAATATGCCCAATATAAACTATAAATTAATAAATTTGCAAAACCTTTTGAGTTTGAATAAACGAGGAATCAATAAGAGTATCAGAATCAATAGGCAATACTGTGGCTTCTAAAGCAGGAAGAGATTTAACAACATATTGGCTATCTGAATAGTATTAAGTCTTTGTGGAAATTTAACAAGAACCAAAGAACTACCAATATATTCTGCCAACTGGGCTGCTTCAGAGTAGTAGAAATAACTTCAGACTGTCCCTTAATTGTGTAAGCAGCAAAGTCATTAGAGGAACCATCTGTGAATACTTTCACTGTCTCCTTTAAAGGAATATGACTATTGGAAATATAGAGGGAGTATTCATAGAAAATTGCAAAAGTTTATCAGCAGGATAATGATTATCTATTATTCTAGTAAATCCCCAAAAAGCAAAAGCCCAGGAATATTTATTCAAAAAAAATTCAGTCAATCCAATCTCTGATTGGGTATAAGGTACCACAATCACATCAGGCTCTTTGCCAAAAAGCATAGTACTTCTGAACCATCCTTTTTAAATAAGACAAATACGAACTTCATGATAAGAAAAAATGTCATAGGAGGCGAAGCAGACAGATGGAGCCACTCTAAGAGTCCCCTTTGCCATAAAACAGATTTTGGCATATATTTTGTTGCCAATATACATACAGAAAAAGAAGAGCATAATCTAAATTTTTAAGCTGTTCTTGCTGAAAGGCAAGGTGACCATCAGGTGTCAGAGTATGAGGGGAAATAAGATCTGCATCCCCTTTTAAAACATCAAACAATGGCTTTAACTGTTCAGTAGTCAATTTCAAGGATAGTTGGACCCAATTAAGATCCCCAAGCAATTTCTGAAAATCATTTAAAGCTGTGAGGGAATTTGTTCTGATTTGTAGCTTCTGTGGGACAAAAGCCTTCTGCAAAATCCTATAGCCCAAATATTCATATGGAAAATTTTGATGTATTTTCTCAGGAGCAATATGCAATCCCAAAGCTGCTAAACATTTTTAAGATGAGCATAGGCAGGTAGCATATCGTTTTCCACTTTTGCAGCGACCAATATGTCATCCATATAATGAATAATCATAGATTTAGAGTGTTTCCTGAGCATAGGAACAATGGCTTCTGCCACAAATTTTTGACACAGTGTAGGACATTTTTCACACCTTGGGGTAAGACTACCCATTCATATCTATCATAGATAGGGTTGTGACAAATTAATACTGGGCAGACTAAATGCAAATGTTTGCTATCAGTTGTATGCAAGGGTATAGTATAAAAACAATCTTTGAGAATTATAATAGGAATAATATATAGGTAACCTCTGAGCATCACAGGATGTGACCCAAAAACAGCAACAACAACAACAACAGAAACCCAAAAACTAAATATATGGAACTGAAGAGATCCAGTCCTGTACTGCCAGCAGTGACATGCCACAGGGAGGAGACGGGGTATATTCTCTGTCATGAGTGGTTGCTATCAGGCATTCCAGAATTTTTGTATGGGCCTGGAAAGGGCCCCACTACCAGTTTCCCTGATTCTGATCAGGCATCTTTGTCCTGCACTCATTGGTCCAATTTCTTCCCCTATGACACTGGGAGAAATTTCCAGGCTCTCAGGTTTTTTTCCCTGCAATTTTTGGCATAGTGTTCCATTTTTCCACATTTGAAACATGCCCCTAGCTGGCTGTTAAGCTCCTAATGATAATTAGTTCTTTTTAATGCTGCAGCCATAGCCTTGCATAGCTTTGCAATTCAGAGGGGCTCACTTCAGCACAGATGCGAACATAATTTTACAAATCAGCCTGTTTGCTATAGGAGTGGAAGGCAGCCTGGCATGCCTGGTTGGCATTCTCATTGGCTAAGGGCTTCACCATAATTTCTCCAGCCTGAAGGTCACTTATCATTCTACCCCGCTGCTTTGAAAAGCCTATCCACAACATTTGCAAATGGTTCTTCAGGTCCCCGGTTCACTTTTGTTAGTTCCTCATTTCGATTGCTTTCTATTGTGGGTTGTGTTCAAGCCTTTTAAGCAGCCCCTGTGGTCTGCGCATAGGCACCTGGATTGAAACCTAGCTGATTCAAGCTGTCAATGTAGAGACCCTCCCCAGTAAGCATATACTCAGTGACTGAAATATTTTGACCCTGTTCACTCTGCCAGTTTCTCTGCAAAAATCAGAGAAATCTGTTTTCCATAGCAAATAATCTCTTCCAGATTGGGCAGCCCTTGCTAACTGCTTCCAGTCATTAGCACACAAGTTCTCTGATATTCTTTCCACTAAGGTAAAGGTATATGGGGCCATAGGGCCATACTGGGATCAAGCCAATTTTTCCTCCTTGATTGTTTTAAAGGTTAAAGTCTCATGAATCCGATTTCCCTGCTGATTAATTCTAACT
This sequence comes from Suncus etruscus, assembly GCF_024139225.1. NCBI lineage: Eukaryota > Metazoa > Chordata > Mammalia > Eulipotyphla > Soricidae > Suncus > Suncus etruscus. Next base: position 61,296,765 of record NC_064860.1, on the reverse strand, counting down.
GGGAACATGGAGAAATCAAAACACCCCCCCCTTGCTCTTTTGCTTTAACAATAGCCTTTTGAAAGGAGGAAAGACCATCATATTTATATGAAGCTAATGTCAGGGTCCTTATGGGGGGATCAACATGAGGCTGAATAGGTCAAATTAATACTTAAAATCCTAATTTTTCTACTTGTTTGGCCCAAGACTAATCCAATTCCCCTTCTTTGGAGGATGCCTCATGCAAACGCTCAGAAGAGAGAGGAACAGTTATGCCCTCCTCTGATGATATTTCAGTTTCTTTAAATACTTTATATGTAAAACTGGTCCCTTGCTTGGATGGCGCAGAGGCTGACCCCAGGGCCGACAGAACTGGTTCCATCAGAACTGGCCTCTTTAGCAGACCTGCCAGTATCTCCTGAGTCATTATGATCCTTATTCTGCCACTCAGGTGTACTTGTCAAGCTGACATTATCCTTGATAAACCTCCAGAGCACAAATGTGTCAACTGGATTTTTCAGGCCCCAAAATGTTATAATGCTGTTGTAACTTATGTCCTAATTGCTTCCAATATTTACATTTAAAATTCCAGCCCAGTTTCCTGCTCTCTCTGCTCTCCTGCTTGAAGCAGCCAAGAAAGAACCCATCAAATAAAATTTCCTCAGGGCTTGGAGGTAAGGTAAACTGTTTCTGCCTGAGAAAGGTGGAGCCTAATCCCTGTCCTGTGCTTTGACACAAAGGAGAATCCTGAAAAGCCACTGCTTTCTCCTGCTCTCTTTCCTGTTTTCTCTGCTGTCTTGTCTGAAGTGACCAAGAAAGAACCCATCAAAAAATATTTTCTATGGGCTTGGGGGCAAGGTAGACTATGTCCATGAAGAGTAGATTTTGAAGAGCTAGGCTGCTTTGCTTTGCTTCGTGACCTCACGCATCTTCTAGCTAATGAACTCCACTTTAACACCATAACACTTAGAGAAAAAAAAAAAAACTACAAGTGTGACAATGGGAAAATAACTCAGGCAAACACCACGCATATAGAATGCATATGGCAGCTCTGTTGACCTGAAAAGTGCCAAACCCCTAGTTAGCCTCTCAGCTAAGGAGAAAAAGAAATTAGAGAAGAAATATGGGGAATGTTTATAGAACTTAAAGAAAATATAGATTTGAATGGAACACTGTTGTGTATGTAAATATTTTAGGGGATTATTATGTTACTGACCCTAACCTGATCGGTGATTGTGCCCTACCCTAGGGTGTGACCTGGCATTTTGCCCCCACCCTAGGGTAGTATCTGATTCTGCTTCCACCATTGGGTGGTATCTGATCCCACCATTGGGTGGTACCTGATTCTGGGGATAAAAACCAAGATCTGTTGAAGGTGAGAGGCTTTTGGCAGGAACTGATGCTGAAGCTTTGGACTTCAGTCTTGCCCACTGAATAAAGCTAATATTTTCACAAGCCTGACTGTCTGCGAGCTGTTTACCCACCGTTTCACCTCAGAACTGTTGGCTGGACAGGGTGGCAGATGCATGCTTCGAGCTGAAGGGGAAAGACCTCATCCTCCATCCCTCCATCAGTCACCTCTTCAGGGGCTGACTTGCAACAGAACACAAATAAAAATCAAGAAGATATAAAGATAGAAATCAGAAAACTCCAAACTGAAATAACTGGTCTGAAAAACTCAGTAAATGAAATGAAAATCTCACTGGAAAGCCTCTCTAACAGAGTAACATCAGCTGAGGATAGAACCAGTGAGCTGGAAAATGAGATTCAGAATAACTCCATACAACAAAAGAGATTGAAAAAGAGCCTTAAAGCAAATGATCAGACAATGAAAAAAAATACTCAAAGAATGTGGACAGATGAAAATAGAAGTCTTTGATAAACTCAACAGAAGCAACATAAGAATTATTGGAGACTCAGAGACACAGGAAAAAAATCCCCAGGAAGAATCAACAGTCAAAGACATAATTGAAGAGAAACTGCCATAGCTAAAGATTGCATACAACCAAATCGTATATGCCTGGGCCCAGAGAGATAGCACAGCTGTGTTTGCCTTGCAAGCAGCCGATCCAGGACCAAAGGTGGTTGGTTCAAATCCCGGTGTCCCATATGGTCCCCCGTGCCTGCCAGGAGCAATTTCTGAGCAGACAGCCAGGAGTAACCCCTGAGCATCGCCGGGTGTGGCCCAAAAACCAAAAAAAAAAAAAAAAAATCATATATGCCTGAGGACTACCAGCTAAAAGAGATTTGAAGAAAAGAACCCAAAACACATCCTAGTCACAATGAAGAATCCCACAGATAGGGAAAGAATAATGAAAGCAGCAAGATCAAAAAGGGAAATTATATTCAAAGGAGCATCCTTAAGATTTACAGCAGACCTGTCCTAATAAACCCTCAAGGTCAGAAAGCAGTGGTGGGATATAGTGACAAACTCAATAAAATGAATGCTTTGCATTAAATCCTGCACCCAGACAGATGCACTTTCAGGTTTGAAGGAAGTATACATAGCTTCAAAGATGAACAACAACTCAGAAACTTTACAGACTTAAAATCAGCCTTGAACGACAAACTAAAAGCTCTACTTTAAGGCAAGACTGACCAACGGACACACCAAGCTTCTACACAAAGATGACACTAAATCCCATAGCAATTATCTTTCTCAGTATCAATGGACTAAATAGCCAGTTAAGAGACACAGAGTGGCAAAATGGATCAAAAATCTGAATCCAAAATACTGATCCCTACAAGAAACACATCTGAATAGTCAGAAAAAAACATAGACTCAAAATCAAAGGTTGTAGGAAAATCATCCAGCAAACAACACCGTTAAAAAAGTGAAAGTAGCCATATTAATACCAGATGACACAAACTTAGACTCAGAAAAGTTACAAGGGACAAAGATGGACATTGTACAAGTCAAGGGATATGTACAACAGGAAGAAATCACACTCCTAAGCATATATGCACCCAAGGATGTCCCAGCAAAATATTTAATACAACTGTTGACAAATCTGAAAGAAGACATCAATAGGAACGAGATAATAGTGGAAGACCTCAACACTATTCTGTCATGCCTTGATAGGTCAACCAGGCTCAAACACAAAAAGAATTTACTAGCTCTGAAAAGATAAATGGAAGAGAGTAGACTACTAGATATATCTAGGGCACTCCATCCCCAGAAAACTGGCTACACATTATCCTCCAATGCACATGGGTTATTCTCTAGGACATACCACATGTTGGCCCATAAAACATATCTCCATAAAGTCAAGAGGATAGGAATTGTACAGAATACCTTCTCAGATCACAAGGCACTGAAATTAGACATGAATTACAAAGGGACACAGAAGAACACATCTAAATTAAACAGTTCACTACTGAACAACCAGTAGGTCAGAGATGAAATCAAAGAGGAAATCAAAACATTCCTGAAAACAAATGACAATAAAGACAAAAAATAGTAGAACTTTCTTACTTCAAGGAATAAAAGAGGGCACAAGGAAATAGAGACACATACCTAGCTTATGGATTGGGAGGATTAATATTATTAAAATGGTAATGCTCCCCAAAGCATTGTACAGATTTTAATGCAATTCCCCTAAGCACATCCATGACATACTTCAAAGAAGTAGATAAAACACTCATGAAATTTATTTGGAACAATAAACACCCACAAATAATTGGAGCAACCCTTGGGAATAGGAATATGGGAGGCATCACTTTCCCCAATTTTAAATTGTATTACAAAGCAATAGTCATTAAAACATCATGGTTTTGAAATAAAGACAGAACCGTATATCAGTGGAATGGACTTGAGTATTCAGAGAATGTCCCCCAGATATAAAATCAATTAATCTTGATAAATTGATGAAGGGGCAAGAAATACAAAATGAAGCAAGGTAAACCTCTTCAACAGTGGTGTTGAACTGCTCAGCCACATGCATAAAAGTAAGCTCAGACCTTCACCTAACACCATGCACAAAAGTCAAATTAAAATGGATTAAAGACCTTGAGATTAGGCCCCAAACCATAAGATATATAGAAGAACATGTAGGTAAAACATTCCATGACATTGAGACTAAAGGCTTCTTCAAGGAGGAAACAGCACTGTCCAAACAAGTGGAAGTTGAAATAAACAGATGGGACTATATTAAGCTGAGATTCTTCTGCACCTCAAAGGAAATTGTGACTAGGATACAAAATGCCATGGCCTGCATGGTGAGATACCAGAGAAATCACCTAAGAGAGGGAATGAGAGCTGGACAACAGGGTAGGGAGCACTGTATGGAAAACACAGCAAGTTTATTAAAGCAAGCTCTGCTATTTATCTCATATTAAGGCACAGTTAATAATTGCAGATGCAGCAAAATTTATGCGCATATGCTAGCCTCAGCAATCTGATATTATGTCATTTTTAGTAATCCTGTTTCTTCATATGGTTCTGAAGAACCAGATACCAATAAAAGAGGATGTGTCCTGCAGGCCCGGCCCCGGACAGATGCTACCTTCCCCTAAGGGCTTTTGCCATCAGGGCAGTTCTGCAGTCATGCCAAAACCCCCTACCAAGTGTTAAAATGTCCTCAAAGCATGGGGCTGCCTGACCCAGCTTCCACAATTTTAACTAAACAGAAGTTATCATTGATTTAATAGATAGAGTTGAAGTTTCCCATCTGGATTAGTTCCTGAATTACAAAGGTAAATAAGATTTTCTGCAATTTCCAAGTTTTAAGGAGAAATATGACAAGTTCAATTAACTCTTGAGCTTTATAAGTATAAAATGTATGGGCTCACTTATGCTTAGATATTCTTGTAAACAGAACATGTAACTTCTGTTATTTGATATATGTATATATATATACATAGTATATTTAATATTCTTTCTCTTCCACATTTTTATTAATACCAATGTATTTTCTATAACTATTTTAGGATTTGGGAGCATTTTGATTTATATGTGAATATTGTATTGCATCCCAAGCAATGATGGTTAGCATTCCAAGCCCCTGTGTTGTTTGAGTCAACTGTATGTGCATGTCATAGTTCAAAATACACAGAGGTCATCTGAGGCCATGAGGAGACATTTGCAGACAGATTAGCTATGTCAAAAAAGACTTTTCAGAAATAATGTCTGAATTCTGAATGTCTGTAAGGGCTCGTTGCTTTGGGTCAGAGTGAACCTTTCACAAACAAATAGCAATATATACAATTCTGTTGGTCTGACAGATAATAGAAGCATCATATTATTTCATCCTTGCTGTTGTTCATTAATTGCTTCTGTCATCTGTCACAGTGCCACAGGATTTTGCTTCCCTAAAAATGATCTCCACCCTCCCCTGCAGTAAAAAGAAAATCTAATCCACAAGATTATGTATCATAGTGTATAAAACACCAATATGTAACTTAAGTATCTAAGTCAATAGTTGATAGATACATAACATATTATAGACAAAACATTCTATCTATGAATCTGTAAAATAAAAGTTTTTATTATTTACTTACTGGCAAATTTTAATTCTCTGTTAAATTTTCTCTTAATAAGCTATGTGTATGAACTAGACAAACCTCTGAATACTTATATAAAATTACTGGACCTATTGACAATGTTTTCTTAGGGAAATAAATTATATAAATTAAACAAAATATATCCCATCTCTTTTCCCTCCTCAGTAGGTTTCTACCATAGCTTTTCTTTTATTCCAACTTAAGTTTTCCATCTTTCCTTCCTTCTGGACCTGCTATTTTTTCTTAACGAGCTCCTTAATATTATCATGTTTAATTTTTTTTTTCAAATTTTGTTCTATTCCACATCTCCAGTCTGCTACTGCCTCCTCATTCTTTGCTTCCCACAAAACTTCTTGAAAGGATTTTTTTGAGCAGATTTGTCTGATTTTTGACATACTGTTTCCTTCCAATCCTAGCTATGAGTTCCAAATGCTCCCAAATGCAAACCTGCCTAAATCAGTTTTCACCAAAAAAACCAACTTTTTCATTTATATCAAATAGCATTTACCACTCATTATTTTTAAAATTCTGACACCATTGTTAGCTTACTTCTGGAAATACTCTTTATTTCTCTTTAGAAATATTAATATTTTTATTCATCTCCTTAGTCTAACCTTTTTAAAAAATTCTTTATTTTGGGGCCACACTGTGTGGTAGTCAGGGAGTCAGGGGTTACACCTGGCTCTGAGCTCAAAGATCGCTCCTGGCAGGCTCTGGGGACCATATGGGATGCCGGAAATTGAACCTCAGGTCCGTCTCAGGTTGGCAGAGTGCAAGGCTATCATTCCAGCCCTGTCCTTATTCCTGCCTTTATGTCATTTTCAGCTTCCCTTTCCTCCACCTCTTCAGCAGAAGTATGTACTAATATATAACCATACATATTGGTTTTGTTTTAAAGTTTGTCAATGTATTTTTTGAAATACTTTTATTATTCTTTTTTTTTTTTTTTTTGGTTTGGTTTTTGGGCCACACCCGGTGATGCTCAGGGGTTACTCCTGGCTATGCGCTCAGAAATCACTCCTGGCTTGGGGGACCATATGGGACGCCAGGGGATCTAACCATGGTCCGTCTAGGCTAGTGCGTGCAAGACCTTACAGCTTGCGCCATCGCTCCAGCCACTTCAAATACTTTCAATTTGGGGCTAGAGCAACAGCACAGCAGGGAGGGCGTTTGCCTTGCACACTGCTGACCCGGGTTTTAATCCCTGGCATCCCTTATGGTCAGGAGTCAGCCAGAAGTGATTTCTGATTACAGAACCAGGAATAACCCATAAATGCAGCCACATGTCGTTCCAAAACAAAAACAAGCAAGCAAACAAACAAAAATACTTGAAATGTACCATAATAAGTAATAGGACTTAATTGTTCCAAAGCTAATTAAAATATGCAATGAAGTTTCAGAGAACTAGCATTATAATATGAAGAATAAATTAAATATGCAGATTCTAGACTTCAAATTTGCAGATTGCAAATAAGTTAGTTATACTGAATAAAGCATGGCACAGATTAGGCTTTTAATTTCCACACAGCTGGGCAGAACATCTTTGGGTAGAGCTCCCATAAAATATTAAATAGGTTAAAAGGAATAATATATCAGAATTTTGATTACAAGCTTTTCCTCAGTCACAATTTCTCACAAACATTTCTGTTAGGGCTATTTTGTGAAAGTAAGTATATTAATTTTATTTAAAATATTCTATTTGGAAATATGGATATTGAGGATAGTGCTTTGATGATGAGAGTGGAGAAATAATTATGATCATGAGTTTCACTTTGAAGACCATAATGAAATGGTGCAAAAATATTCAAAAGCAATTATTTAAACACAAATCCCAATTTTACTTTTTTAGTTAGAGGAAACTTTTCATAAAAAATAAATTATTAGGGCCAGATCACACAGTGGTTAGGATGTTTGCCTTGCATACCAACCTGGGTTCAATCCCCAACATTCCATATGGTACCCCAGTCCTACCAGGAGTGACTTATAAGCACAGAGTCAGGAGTAACTCCTGATCACATCTAGGTGTGGCTCAAAAACAAAAAAGAAAAAAAGAGAAATAAGTTATTAACATCAAATAAGCTTCAATTTCTATTTTCGTTCAAGTAATTATGGTTGCTATTTTAAAATAAAATGCAGCACTTAAAAGAGTCAACATCATTTTACTGATGTTAAGAAATATTTTCTTACATGTCTCTTATGCAGTTCTCTAGACACAAAGAGTGATTTTGAAATAATATATCATTTCCATTTTTATCTCTCTTTTTACATCCCTTCTTTTCTTTCCCATTCTCTATTTCAAAATCAAACCCATACTGGTAATTTTTTAAATTAGGCAGCCATAATTTTACAAGAAACTATATAAATATAAATATTTATTTATATATATTTAAGTGATATATATTATTTATAATAGTGAATATATAAAACACTAACTTTGCACTCAGAAATTGCTTCTGGCAGGCACGGGAACCATATGGTATGCCAGGATTTGAACCACCTTCCATCCTGGTTCAGCTGCTTGCAAGGCAAATGCCCTACCAATATGCCATCTCTCCGGCCCTCCGTCATTTACCCTTCAACAATAAATTCTTTATATGAAAATGTTTACTAAATTACATAAATTTATAGTGTTTGTTTCAGGTATATAGCACTACAAGGCAACATCCATAGATATCATTATATTAGAATTTTTATATTTATTAGGTGAATGACCAGAAATGAAATAACTATTAATATTATCAGGATTTATGCTATTATAATAGTGATTATAATATAATAGTTCTGCTATTCCCATAATGACTGTATCAATCTTTAGCCCAGCAACAGCATATAGGGGTTGCCTTCCCTTCATACCTCCAGCCTTTGGTTCTAGTCCTTTTGATATAGATCATTATCAAATGAGTTGTAAGATGAGAAGTAACCTTGATTTTGATTTATCCAAATTAAATGTTCTATCTGTAGACCATTTGTAAGTCTTCTTTGAAACTATTCAGATCACTGCCTATTTTTTAAATTATATTATTTTATTATGTTGTTTGATCTCTTTATATACATTGCTTATCAGCCTTTGCCAGGTATATAATTCACAATGCCTTTATAGATTCAGTAGAATAGTTAAAGTTGTTTTGATAAATATTATTGGTGTGTAGAAATCATTTTGGTCTAATGTGGCATAGTTTTGTGTGTATGTGTACACTATTTCTCTTGCCTTAGCATCAAATCTCCAGATATCACTAAATTCATGTTTATAATATTGTGTTTCTGGTTTCTACTTTCAGTTTACACTCAAGTTTCAATTCATTTTGAGCATACAAGGAAAAAATTGATCATTGAACATATCATAACTGTTCAATCTTATGAGTGCTATAACTTTTGTTTCAAACAGTCAGCCTGCAAAGTTAATAAACTAAACCAGTCTGGTCTATTGTATCTACCTACCTATCCATCTATCTACCTACCTACCTACCTACCTGTCTATCTATCTATCTATCTATCTATCTCTATCTATCTATCTATCTATGTACCTATTTAGTTATCTTGGCTTATGGCTGCAATCAGTAGTGCAAAGACTATTCCATCCTCTGGACTCAAATTGTATTAGGTAGCAAACTTAAAATAATTTCCAGGACAACGAAGATAGTGGTAGAACACATGACTGGCACATGAAAGACCCTGAGTTCAAACTCTGGCACAGAATAGCCACCTGCCAATCATGCAAAGTGTGTATCAGTGGCTCCTCAGCATCACTGGAGTACCAAATTGCAAAGCCTGTTACACAGGAGATGATATCCCAGCCCTCTTTTCCATGGTACCACTTGGCATGAATCTTATTTTGTAAAATAAAAAGTAAAAGCCTTTTTACCACTATTGTGATTATTGATGCATATTGAATTCAACTTTTCAAAAAATTATGAGATCTACCAAAAAGCAAGATGGGGGCCCCTGAACTGCCTAAGAAGAACTGAAGTTATAATTTAGGGTGTGGGGCACTTGTCATGTGCATGTCCAACCCCAATTTATTTTTTTTTTTTTTTTTTTTTTTTTTTTTTTTTTTTTTGGTTTTTGGGCCACACCCTGTGACGCTCAGGGGTTACTCCTGGCTATGCGCTCAGAAGTTGCTCCTGGCTTCTTGGGGGACCATATGGGACGCCGGGGGATCGAACCGCGGTCCGTCCTAGGCTAGCGCAGGCAAGGCAGGCACCTTACCTCCAGCGCCACCACCCGGCCCTCCAACCCCAATTTAATTCCAAGAACCATCTATGGTTCCCTGAGTAGTGCTAGGAATGATACCTTAACTCAGAGTCATATGTGATTTCTCAGCATGGCTAGGGATGACCCCCAAACTAACATCAATCTAACATATATAAATGCTTCTAGAAATGACCAAGTGCACATATAAAAGATTTGATATTCTCAACAAGAATTTACAATAATCACTATAATGATTTAAATTGCAAAAGTGAACAAGCAAGAACAATGATCATTGAATGCAGAAAGATGGAAAAATATAAGAAAGAATAAAAAAACTACACAAATTAAAAGGCTTAAATAAAGTATCCTTTCTATGGGCTCATAAGAATAGTTCATATTGTCAGGGGGAAAGGTCAAAAAGCTTGAAGATAGAATAACAGATATAATTTAAGCAAATAATCTCTAAGTATTGAAAAATACATTAAAAATTGCCTCACTTTTTCCTTTTAAGATTTGAATTTAAATGTTAGAGAGATTACTCAATAATGCTTTGCCCAGCATGTCATGCTGTCCCAAACAGTACCAGCAGTGACCCACATATCCTGGGAACCATGGAACAGGAAGCAGGCCCTGAGCACTGCCAAATGTGGCTTTAAAACCCTATTTTTAATCTATAAATAAATTCAGGGATTTTTTTCTCTAAATAAATAGTTAAAAATGCTTGGATTTGGGGCTGAAATGATAGCACAGCAGTCGGGTTTTTGCCTTGCATGCGGCCAACCCAGGACAGACCCGAGTTCTATCCCTGTCATCCCCTCAGGTCCCCCGAGCCTTCCAGGAGCAATTTCTGAGTGCAGAGCCAGAAGTAATGCCTGAGAACTGCCAGTTGTGGCCCTAAAAGCATAAACTAAAAATAATTAATAATAAAAGGATTTAAAATGGGCAGGAGTGGTGGTGCAAGTGGTAGGCTGCTTGCCTTACACACGCTAACCTAGGACAGACCACGGTTCGATCCCCATGGTGTCCCATATGGTCCCTCAAGCCAGGAGTGATTTCTGAGCGCATAACCAGAAGTAACCCTTAAGAATCTCAGGGTGTGGCCCAAGAAACCAAAAAAAACAAAAAAATAGAAGAAGAAGAATTTAAAAAATAATTGGATTTAAGGTACATTTTGTTTTGGTTTGGTTTTGTTTTTGAGTTACTCCTGACAATTCTTGGGAGTTATTTCTGATTCTAAGCTCAGACTAGAAATTTCTCTTGGAGATGCTTAAGGGATCAGATTGAGCCCAGGTTAGTCATGTTCAGGCATGACCCTACCCATTGTGCTATTGCACCAGTCCAAGGTATACTCTCTTCTACTCGGAATGTAATTATTTAAACAATCATTGAAATTTTTTGCTCTCAAGAAATAGACGTGCATGAATTAGCACATTGCTATATATGAAACATCTTTAAATATTTTAATATCACTTATCTTAAAAAACAAAAAGCAAAGTAAGGTCTTGCATGTGGCTGACCCAATTCAATCCTTTGGACTGCATATTTTTAAAGCAATTACCCCCTCAGGAAAAATCCACAAGCAGAGAGCCAGAAGTCTACTCTGTATGGTCAAAAGCAAGCCAAAAAAAAGAGCAATGCAAGACAAAAGTTATAGAAAATTAATTATTTAATTAAATAATTAGTCTACTTTCTTCCCACTCTTACATAAGTTGCATTCTTTCAGAAACATGTTTGTATTGTCATTATTCCAGTAAATGCCCTTATTCTTGTACTGTCTTATACTATCCCTTATACTGTCTACTGATGCTCCGATTCTTTCTGGTAATAAAGATTAACTGTCAAAGACGGGAACTTAAAGCTTTTATTTATGGCCTTGGCTCTCGTCGAGTCCACTATTTAATGTCACTTCTGTCAGTGTTCAGTTTCAGTCCAGCTGTTCATGTTTGCACATTTAGGTAACTTGTTTCCAAATATTTATGATACCAAACTCCTGAAGGTCAAATTACGGCTCAGTAGACTATTTTTTAGCTTATTATGCTCTCAGAAAAATAGTACAATAGTTTCTTGAGGTTATTAAATTTTTAGGACCAAAGCAATAGTACAGTGGGTAGGGTATTTGCTTTGCACACAGCTTAGCAGGAACCAACCCTGGTTTGATCCCCAGCATCCCATATGAACCCCTGAGCCTGCCAGGAGTGATTTCTGAGTGAAGAGCCATGAGAAACCTCTGAGTGCAGCAGGGTGTATCCCCCAAATAAAATATTATTAACTTTTCTACTTTCATTGACCAAAATTGACACTTGAGCTCACATCTGAGTATTTAACATACTCATATACAGCTCTGGTGGAGAAGTGATTAAGAAGTTGCCTCTATTTAAAACAAGGCCATGTTGTAATTGTGGTTTTATATTATAATATATATTATAATTACCTTAAATGCTTTTTTTTAAAAAAAAGTTATTCAGGCCAGTTTTAAGCAGGATTATCTAAGTTTGGATCCAAGCATCAACATTTTTAAGAACTTCCTGGTCATTTTAATATACAATATGAATTATAAATACTAAATAATTCAGTGAGAAAAGTATCACAGGAATTTATTTAGAAGTGATGTACTAGGGCCGGAGAGATAGCATGGAGGTAAGGCATTTGCCTTTCATGCAGAAGGTCATCGGTTTGAATCCCGGTGTCCCATATGGTCCCCCGTGCCTGCCAGGAGCAATTTCTGAGCATGGAGCCAGGAGTAACCCCTGAGCACTGCCGGGTGTGACCCAAAAACCACAAAAAAAAAAAAAAAAAGAAGTGATGTACTAGACTAACACACATTCTGGGGACTAGGAGAAGCCTTGTTGACATGAATATAGAAAAGTAGCAACAAAAAGCCAAAGAAAAAAATCTATCAAAACCTAGAGAGTTGATGCACAAAACCAAATTGGGGTGGAGGGATGAAGAGAATTTTGAGGAGGGTTAAATGGCTAAAACTGTGGGGATTTGGGTGGAGAGATGGAGTCACATTAGTGGTTAATGTGGTTTGTAAGAATGTAGCATAATTCTATTATGAATAGCACCTTCATATTTAAAATACTTTAAAAGAAAGAAAAGATAAAATCTTGCAGCTCACTGTAACTTGAATATAACAAGGCATGGTATGTTGAGTAATATAATATAAAGTGAGAAAAAAACTGGGTTGTCACACTTATTCTTGGCATATAAATAAGAGAATATTTCAAATGATGATAAACTCTTCACCTTGGATTGCAAAACTGTGATTGCCAAATAGTGGGGACGTAAGAAAGTAGAAAGAAGTAGTGAACTTCAAGTAATATAAGGACACTAGTGGAGACTAGAGATCACTCTAGTAGTGGTGAGCTGTGAAAACTGCATCAAAGTGATAAATGTTAATATTGTAAGCATGTTGACTGATCTTCAATAATACCAGTTTTTAATTCCAAATTAAAATGACATCATTAGTCTAAGATCTAAGTATATAGTATAAGGACCTGGCATCACTAATAAATAAATAAAAGTAATAAGTAAAGATAATTACTTTTTTTTGTTCCAGGGATAAAGCCCAGGTCTTCCACATATAATGTATTTACTTTACTTCTATTATTTAAAAATATTTTTGATATAAACTTGTGTTTTTTATATTTTATTTTTGGTCCATACTCAGCACATCTCAGGGAATACTCCTGACTCTACACAGAAATTGCTTCTGGCAGGCTCCAGGGACCATATGGGATGCTAGGAATTGAACCCGGGTCTGTCCCGGGTCAGCAACATGCAAGACACACACCCTACCACCGTACTATTGCTCCGGCCCCTGTACTTTACTTCCAAATCACATCTTCCCTAAAAATACAATGCTAAGCAAAACTGGAAAATGTTTAATAAATTTACAAGCTGGTTTCACTATTCAGTGCATTCAATGTCTCAGAGACCTGCCAATATAAAGCATTTCAATTCCCAGTTGTAAGTAGAAATACTACTGCAAAGGAAATACTGCAATGCCATTTCCCCGGACAGTTAAATGATCTGTTTTGGTACTTCTTCCAGATTATTTTTATGTAACTAAGAATGAAGGCCTTTCTGCGTAGGGATTTAGCTCAAGTGGCCAACCATCTGCTATATAGATACGAGGCTACCACTTTAATCCTTGGCATTATCCTAAGAGCCAAGTGGCATCCTAAGTGTCATTAATTTAAATAATTCCTAGAATAAGCACAAAGTGTATGATCTCCACTGACTCACAAACTTGTAAGGCAATCCTTGTTTATTTCAACAACAACCAAGGAAAAGGAAGGGGAGGAAAGCAAACTCCTACACTATTGGCAAAGGATTGAATGGACATGGCCAGGCTCAGCATTCAAGGATAAAGTGTTTGCTTCAGAGATATTCATATTTATGTAACAAGCATTTGATATGAGAATTTGTACCACTGCAATGACTATAACCTCTGACACTTCAATCATAGAAGTGCAATTTATCTACATTTTAATATTTGTTTTTCTACATGGTATTTCTTAGAAAAGCAGCTCTAAACAAGTAAAGACTTTTAAAAAGATTGAATATATTAATTAATAAGTACAAATTTTGATCCTTTTTGCACAAGGCCAACTTCTCTACTAACCAATATTCCGTGAATTAACTGCAACTGGATAATTTTTTTACACCTTCATGCTTTCACAATAAGCTTCCTGAGATTTTCTAAAGCCACACACTGCTTCAAGTTTCTAGACATTAACTTATGATGTTCTGTGAATTCATTTCAAAATGAATTTCATTTCAAAATCACTGGCATCTGTTTTGAGATACAACTTGTCTAATTGCAATAATCACATCTTTATTGATTTTATTGATTACTAAGCAGTGCGTGTTGCCAAAAATAAAGCACTGTAGATATGGTGAAATATATAACATAAATGGATTGCTAATATTTTGAGAAATGGAAGTTCAAGGTTAGAAGGACAGCAGGAATAGATTCTCATGATCCCCCTTATGTGGGCAAATTTTCACTGCATCTTCATCTGATGAGGAGAGGAACAGAGGATACTCTTGGAGCCTCTATTTACACACACATACACACACTCACATATATATGTATATCTATACACATAAGTATTTGAGTCAATACTTGGTGGTGCTCAGGGCCTACTCCTAAGTTATTGAAAGGGATTTTGCTCTTGGAAGTGCCATCAGGGGATTATCTAGTGCCAAAGATCAAGCCCAGGCCCACATGCAAACACATTCTCTATCCTTTTGAGATATCTTCCCAGCCCCTGAATGTCTTTTTACCATGTTACATAGAAATTTGGCTTTATTGAAGGGAAATATTTATTCATTCCATTGCCTTGCTCTCCCCTTTTAGAAATGATTTATCTCTGATTTTCTTATTTCAAGCATATTCATATCATGCATGTATGTCACTTGAATTTATCTATAATACCTGTTTTTCCTGTAGCTTATAAAAAAATCTCTTTGACACCAAAGACTATTTTTCTTTTTAACACTTGTAAATATCTTTTAAATACTCATCTAAATGGTTCTTTCAACGCTTAAATGGTTGTTGACTTTGATTTAGACAAAGAGAGTAGCTGTTCATTACTCATTAAGTTACAATTCAGCTTGTAAGGAGTTATGTGTCATGAGTCTTTTATTTCATTCCTATATTCTATTTTTAAAGTATCTTAGGTGGGCATACAACATTAATAATTTAGTCAGAATTAGTGTCAAGGGTGCACTACAGAAAAAGATGTGATCTTTAACTACTTCATAATGTCTGAAATGGCTCTCTAATGTCTAACAGTATTGGGGATGAGTCTCAATTTTTAAACATTGCTAAAAGTCTCTCTCTGATGAAAGATACAATGATTCTAAAATAAGAGTAATGAGAGTAATGCATATATTTCCAGATAGAGTTTTTGTATTTAAACACAGAGGTCATCAATAATTGTTACTTATATAGTGTGAAATAAAAAAAAAAGAAATATTTCCTCCATGTTACAAAATCAATTTATTTATTTTATTCTATTTTTAATTTTTGGGGGGTGCACACCTGACACTGTTTAGGCTTTGCTCTTGGTTCTGCACACAGGAATCACTCCTGGTGAGCTCAAGGAATTGCATTTGATGCTGGAATTTAACCTGGGTCAGCTGCATAAAAGGCAAGCGCCCTACCCACTATGCTAAAGCTCTGGCCCCACATAATCAAGTTCAGAGTCCAGAACAATACTAATGGAGAAAATCCACTCTACTTGAACTTGACCTACCGAGCTTCCACATCCAGTAGTTCATTTGGATCCTTCTGCCAGCAGGAGTGATGCCTGAGCACAGAGCCTCATACCTACTCCAAAAAATTTAGTTAAGATGCCTAGCAAAAATTAACAGTAAGCAGAAAAAACATAAATTAGTCTACATTCTGAAAAATAGGACTTATGTATTTGTTTAGCACATATGTCAGTAAAACCTAGTTCCTCTCAGTACGAGAATATTGTGAAAATTACTATTATATAATAAAATGAGCAGAGTCTGGGAGGACTATATCAATGAATTTCAGACCACATATACTATGGAATTATCACAACCCAAATTAAAACTTTGAAATGTTAAAGCTCTTTATCATTTACATCCAGAAATTCTATTTCTAGCCTGCTGATTTATTCATATTCATTTCATGACTAACAATTTATGGTTAAATTTGGAGCACTGACGGGATACTCACTAAATGTAAACGAATGACAAAATATATTTATCATCTTAAGAATTAAATGGGGAGCCTAGCAGGAGGAGGTTTGGCAGGCCCCCGCCATGCCAGAGGTCTGCTTGACCAGGCCTAGTGGGGGTGCGGGACTTGGGTAACCCCAGCACCCCTCTACGCCTTGCTCCAGATCTCCAGGGCTTTCCCGGGCCACATGCCTGGGCAAGCCAGTGAGTTGGGTCCCTTGGTGGAGCTTGAAGGTACCCTAGGCCTTCCCCCATTATCCATTCAGCTCCTTAGGGAGGGTCTGGGTGGGGCTCTGAACTTCTGGCCTCCCAGCTTCTTGAAGTCACTGGTAATCTCTGTCCAGTCTATATTTTCAGAATCGCGCGGGGGCTATCACCCTGCGCGCACAAGAAACATTAATAGTACTCACACAAGAAACATTAATAGTACTCACTATCATTGAATTCTGTTTTTATGTATGCAGAATGTCCATTTTGTACTCTGCCCTTTCGCATACCCCTTTATAAGTTCATATTTCTCTTTAACTTCTTTAATTCCTATCATCATTACTCCTCATTTACCCTTTCTAACTTAAGTACTGTAGAGTCCTAAGTCTCAGACCAAAGTGGTGGCCTGGAATTAACACCCACCCAACTATTTTAAAAGGCGGGCCCGGAGAGATAGCACAGCAGCGTTTGCCTTGCATGCCTTGCAAGCCTTGCAAGCAGCCGATCCAGGACCTAAGGTGGTTGGTTTGAATCCCGGTGTCCCATATGGTCCTTCGTGCCTGCCAGGAGCTATTTCTGAGCAGACAGCCAGGAGTAACTCCTGAGCACTGCCGGGTGTGGCCCAAAAACCAAAAAAAAAAAAAAAGGCATAAAAAAGACACTTATATGTTTTCAACATTTTATGGGTGTTTTCTTTGACGTCTATAAACTTTTGCTGAATATTTTCTTATACAGTGACGATCACCCCCCCCCCCCCATGTTTTTTATCTTCTCTTTGTGAACTGCTCAATATGGAATTTGGTGTGAAAGAATCCCTCAGTTTAATACTTATGTTTGAACCAATTCATGGGTCTTGTTGGAAATATTCTTACACCCCCATATATCTGATAGCACCACGTGGCTTTATTTCTTGTTTGCTTAGGCACACTAAAATGGGAAAATACTATACATACCAATAGGTTCTTATATAATAGAGATGGGAACACACAAATCTTGTAGTGCAATGAGACCTTACACCCTGAACATTGACATAAAGACCAGGCACAGGCCTCAGAAGAATGGGCATTCTCCATTTACCCCTTGATCTACAGAAGACATTTACAAAACATCCAAGGTTGTATATAACATCACCTGGTGGCATTCCTGTACCAGGGAAGACCCTACAGTTGCCCTGACATCTATCTACTCAAAAGAAACACCCCTTAACACTGAGAAGACAACAAGAACAATGACCTGCTAACTGGACAGGGCTTGCTGTATTGCCCCTTAATTGTGAGGTTTGTCTATAATATCACCTGGAAGCAATCCTCTACCATGGAAGACCCTACCACTGCTCAGACTTCGTCCTGCTCAAAAGAGACTTCCCTTAACACTGAGAAGACTTAACAACAACAACCTGATTACAGGAAAGGGCTTCCTGCATTGCCCTTTCATGGTGAGGTGAAACGAGAAGACACTCCACATCATTACTTCAATGTAGGACATACAGATTCCAGAATCTTTAATACAGAAACATGATACCAACAACAGAGACTGTGTGAAAAGTGTGTTGGCACTACGGACAATGTCTTGGATCAGACGATAACTTGCCTGAAGCCTAGAGCTGGTCTTATGCCAGGAAACTTCAGGGGTAGGATCTCTTTGTATTTAGGCCAAGGTTATTCCTTTCCATGCCTCTCATATTTTGGTGGGCCTATGCAAACAACAATTGCCACTCTAACAACGTTTTTACTGTGCTCCTTTGACTCTAATCCTTAAAACGCACCCACTTAAAATATGAGGTTAACATAAGCTAATATTCATGTACATGGAAATGTAAAAAATACTATGCCTCTAATGTTAAAGGAGTTACGTAAGTTTGATGGCTTTAGATTGCCTTGTGTGCTGTTAAGAAATATTATAATGTGCTACAATCTGGGGACTCGAGGGACAAAATAATCGCACATGGATTCTGTTTTATTTTATCTTAACATTCTTTGGCTGAAAGTTTAAAGTTAAGATATCAGCAAGGGGACTTCTTCTGAGAATTATGTTATGGATGATTGTCCTTCCACTGTAACTTTACCTTGTCCTCTTTGCATCTTTTGTTCTCATAATTCAAAATAAAAAAATTTAAAAAAAAGAATTAAATGGGTATAAAAAGTCAAGATATGTAAAAAAGAGCAACTATTATAATATTTTATTAGAAATATTTAAAAAGAAAATGACTACTAACTTTATTAATTCAATAAATCTATTTTTATGACATACTCTAGGTAAAATATCTACTTTTCAATGATCAATTCAATGTTTATAAAAAATACAAAAATTTAAAATCCAAACATCTGAAAAATAGTTTTACATCCAGGAGGGTAGGGGCCATATTGTAGTGTTCAGGGGGCTAACGGTAACTTTGTGAAGGGAAGAGAGCTAGTTTCAGGATGTGCATGGTAGACTATGTGATAAACCAGTGTCAGCCTCTTGTAAGCTCCTTAACCTATACTATATCTTTAATACCCCAACTATACAAATTTTACTTTAACTACACAACTGACTTAGTTCAGAGTTGGGGAAAATAATTGTTACATTTTTATTTAGTTGAATTGAGCATTAGAACTCGCATACTCCCACCATGGAGCTTAAACTTTGCTGTGGGCTTGTGGTAAATTGATTTTACTATGTTGACAAAAATCCTTCAATCCCCACTTTATTAGGAGGTTTTTTCATAAGTGTGTATTGGATTTTTTTTAAATGCTTTCTCTATATCCGTAGACAAAATCATGTGATTTTTACTTTCTTTGTATAGTGTATTATGTTGACTTATATTTAAACCATTCTTGCATACTCAAAACAAATTCTACTTATTCATAGTGTTCACTGTTTTGGATGTATTGTTGAATTCAATTTGTTAATGGTTTGTTGACAATATTATCTTTGATCATCGGAGATAAGAGTCTATATTTTTCTTTTTAGTGTTTGATATTGTTGTCTGCCTTTGGTGTCAGGGTAATGTCTGCCTGAGAGAAGCTGTTTGGGCAAATTCCTGGTTTCAATTTTCTAGCCAACTTTTTTACTACGTTTTTTTTTTCTCAGTGATTGTCAATACTGAAGCTCAGAAGACAATTTCAATTTGTTTCAGTGCATGCCTGGTATGAGAGACTTTCTGTTTAATATTTAAAATATTATTAATTATTTAAACAGCAATGTGCCTGATCTGGGTGAACTCTAACTAAAGTTAGATGGAAACTAGCTCATAGTTCTCTTGTATTTAACTATACATTGCAGCTTCTCAGATATGACACTTATGGATATGTGTGTCAGTAATAATGTTCATGTATATGAGCCATTTCTTTTACAGCCTATTCACTGTGGACCAGTTTGCAGATTAATTTTGTTTAGGCTAATAAATAGGCAATTAGATAGGCAATATAACTACTTGTAAGATTTAAATGACTTTTTGTAGCCATAGCTTTTGGACAATATAAAAAGTTCATAGTGAAAGTAAAATACTTCTCAAATGCAACTTTTAGTCATTAATATTTATATTTATTTCTCTTGTTATTTTTCTTTGAAGCCTACAGCTTAGAATCATATTTTTTTTCAAAGAAAAGCCTTCACTAGTCTATAAACTGTCTGCATGACAACTATCAAAAGTGTAGAATTTTATGAGATATATTTCTTATATAATTTAGGATTAACTTGTCCCATAAGATCTTTTTCTTTTGTTTGTTTGGTGAGGCCACACTGAATGGTATTTTAATTTACTCTTGGCTCTGGTCTCAGTAATCATTTCTGGCAATGTTTAGTGATCATATATAGTGCTATGGAATAAATCATGGTCAGTCACATGCAAAAAAAAATTCCGTTGTCTGTTATACTGAATTGTTTTTAAAATAGAAAAAAGGCTAATTAATTTAGACTAGTAAAGTAAATTATTTTCATAAATATGGAGTCATAAATATGGATACAAGAAAGTGGATCAGTGAACTCTTTTGAATTAAATTATGACTCTTGAATAGAAATATATGCAAACTAGAAGAGCCTAATATGCATTAAAATTTTTTTGCCTGTGCCTTCAATTTATGATACTACTTGAAAGTATGAGCTTTTAGGAACATGAAATTATCTTCAGCATACATTACTAAATCAGAAACAGGAAGCTAAGAGATAATATATATATAGTACTTCTTTTTGCTTATTTCTAAGATTGTGTGTACAAATATATCTCTGTAGGGATCATTGCTCCCAGAGAAAAGCAAGGGGATTAGATGAAATAATTATTTTCATTTGTTAATCATTTTGTTGTAAATGTGGCTTTACACACATGTATGTAAGGAACCTTTCGTCAATGTCCTATGTTATATCACCTGGATATTCAGGCACACCCACACTTGGGAAGGTCTGCGGTTTGAAATAAAGCATAAAGGGTGCTGGCTGGGGGAAAGAAGGGAGTAAGGAAGCATAGAGAGCAGTTGAAAGGGAGATAGAAAGCTCCTTAGAGAAAGAGGTAGAGAGTCAGAGGAGAAGTAGCATGGAAGAAGCTGCTTGGAATAAATTGAGCATAGAAACCATGTGAGAAAATACACATGGTGGATAGGGCTATGGAATAAAGCTGACTGACTCCAATAAAATTTTAACTGACTGCTTGTGTTTATTTCTCCGCCATTATCCTACATCTTTAAACCCACCAGTCGAAAGGCCTATAGGCTCCGAGCTGAGGAAGGCCTCATCCAACACTTGACTTTATACTTTACATATTAATTTAAAACAACACATGAATATATTTTTTTAAAACATCTTCATAGTTGCTAGGATCCAGGTCAACTGAGTCAGAATTTCTGGAAGCTGTTGAGATATCTAAATTTAAATATGATTAATCTCACATTTGACAGTTGCTGCCATATCTCAAGAGATGATTACATGAGATTACAACTTTTGCCGCTTGTCTCATCAAATAAGAGGCACATGAAAGAAGAGATGATTTTTTTTCCTATTGAGAAGTGTAGTATATATATATATATACGTATATATGTATGTATATATACGTATATATACATATATATATATAGCTTTCCTTCAGTTACATGACATTGTAGTGGCAATGATTTTTGGCAATAAATTTTAATATAATACATGTATGATATCATTAAAATTTTTGACTTTGTAGGGTCAAGCAAGAGCCAACACTATAGCATATCCAGCAACTGAATTTTAAAAATTATAATAATTAATTCACTGAATGTTACAATTAGCAAAGAGAAACAGTGAAATTCAAAACTAAGACTGTAGGACTGGGTGTACATGATTGCCAAATGAGAAATCCAAATACATTTCAAAGAGGTTCCCAGGTTAAAGGTGATAGTTGTGAGGCTATCTGTTGTTTTCTGCCATCTCTCTTATAAATATATCCCCAGCATGAAATACTTATTTGGGTTATACAGGGTATCCATGAAGAGTTGATATCCTATCATCTCTTCTGGGACACACTGCTACAAATCAGGCTCTTTTCTGACTTTAGGCAACCTCAAAACTCCCAATCAGTATTTTGGGAGTATTTTTCAAATTTGATATGATCTAATACTGTTATGCACCAAGAGGATTGTTTCTTGTCTTACAGTACTTTTAGATATTAGGAAAATATTCCTCATGCAGGATGATCCAGGATGCTAAGAAAAACATTTGAAAACACCATTCTCTCCACCCCAGCCTATTGGTCCTATCGGATATGAAGAAGCAGATAGCATCTTCTGGAAGAGGTTGATAACAGAGACCATTTTCCTCTCACATGGAAAATGTGAGATATCTGGCATCCCACACAGTTCCCCAAGCCTGCCTGGAGTGATTTCGGAGTGCAGAGTCAGTACTAACCCTGAGTACTGCTGGGTGTCATCCAAAACACAACCAAAATAAAAATAAAAATAAAAAAACTCAAACCCAAATCCAAAACATTGGGTTTTTCCATAGCCTTCAGGCACTTAGACAAATGTTATTAAAATAAAACTAAGCATTGAATTTTAGTAAGTAAGTATGGTTTGGGGAAAGAGGATAGATATAATGTGTTCTCATTGTCACATAAGCTACTGAAGAAGATTCCAGAGGAGGCACAAGATCTAGAAAGTCTTTGAAGCTATGTGAGGGCTTGAACAGAGAACATAGGTAAGTCGGCCTAGATTTCTAATTCATGAAAACTAAAGCATAATAAAACCCAGTTATTATAGTCACTGAATATTAGAAGCATAAAGAAGTAACACCAATGCCTATGGAATATCAGAGATAACATAACATTTTTATCAAATTATTTTTTTACATGTTAATCTTATCCCTTTACTGGAAACTAGACTTCTCCTGAGTTCTTCACTCAACAAATATTTTCAGACTCCCAAATGTTCTTGGAATAAATAAATTAATGGGATAATTACTTTTTTTGGTTTATCTAATTCTTTATAAGCACATCCTGTTTTAAAAATGCACACTGTTGGGGCCAGAGCAATAGCACAGTGATAGGACATTTGCTTGCATGCTGACGACTTGGGACCAAGCCTGGTTCAATCCCTGGCATCCCATATGATCCTCTGAACCTGCCAGGAGTGCTTTCTAAGCACAGAGCCAGGAGTAACCCTTGAGCACTACTAGGTGGGGCCCAAAAAACAAAACCAAAAACTAAAAAATAAAAAAGCAACTGTAATATCACCTATTTTTTATATTACTTTCTCTAACTGATCTTAACTAAAAATTAATTACTATTAATTATATATATAATTATATATAATTATATATATAATTAATATATATTAACTTTCTATTAATCAGTCATTTCAAGAAATTTCAAGAAATATATTATATATTATATTATATAATTGGGTGAAAGATTATCTCCTTTAGTTTGGGATTTTGTATAAACTACTCAAATCACTACACTTTTCTAACATTCTACTATAAACATTTTTATGAATGTCATTGCTTGTCACTAAACAATGTTAGACATTCATAAACAGAATTTTCTATACAAATTGTACAATGAAAAGTTTTACAAGTCACTACTGCATAGTATTTTATACTACTTAAAAAAACTGGGTCAAGGTAGAATTCAATTGTATAAAAGTCAGAATTCAATTTTGTCTTTAGGAAATATATGTGTGTGTGTGTGTGTGTGTGTGTGTGTGTGTGTATGTGTGTGTAAATTTAGATGGAAGCAGACAAAATGAAAGAAAGTCAGAAAAGCTGGCTTAGAGAATGGAGAGGAACCAGGGAAAGATGACTAGAATTATAACTAAAAAAAATTAACATTTAATTTAGCATATTGCTTACATCTTTGGCTCGAGTCTGGGTAGAACTCATGAAACTCTTTGCACATTCTTACTGTCCCACCAATTTATCATCAGAAAAAAAGAACTAGCTTGTTTTTCCAGGCTCCCTATATAAAAATTTAATAGGTTTGAGGGAGTATATAATTGACAGAAGTTACTCAATGGATCTGGGAAAATCAGTTATTCCTACTGAAGTAGTTGGCACCCTACTTCTCAGCAAGACCAGGTACAATTGTCCAATATGGGGTATTCAGACAGTGCGGCTCTATGAACCCTAAAACACAAATCCCAATACATCCAATAAAAAGTGTGTTCTATACATAGAGGTTTAGTTTAATGATATGTTGAAGGAAAAAAAACTTAGAGCAAATAAGAGTTTTGATAAAGTCAAGATAAGGGTAAAGAAATCTAGAACATCAGAGTAAGATCACATAATTGCCAATTACACAGTTACTTTTGGCAACAGTTACATAAAAGAGAAAACTAAAAATGATTTTGGAGACTTCTTGGGATCCCAGAAGTTTCCATTCATATGCACAGCTGTGAGTAATTAATTCCATTTCAGTGAAATGAGGACTCTACTGTGGTCAGGAAGAGTGATTGCCTTTCTCGAGAATGATTTCCTTCCCGTGCTCCACATTTTCCCAAATTTCCTCCTTTACATCCTGACTGTTGTAGAGATGGGTTACATACATTATATTCAATTGCTTAGAAATAAACTATTTATGGTAACTTATTTCAAGTTTCTATGAACAAGTTAAGGTCACATTTTTAGATTTATTTTTTTTTAAATTTTTATTCAGTAGACTAGAACCTGACAGCTATACTATTGCTTTTTGTTTGTTTTGCTTTGTTTTGGGGACAAACTCAGAAATGTTCAGAGTTTACTCTTGACTTTGCATTCATTCCAGGTAATACTTTGGGGACCATATAGAATTCTAGGGATAGATGCACATGCAAGACAAATACCCTACCTGCTGTGCTATAGCTTTGACCCCTTATGCTATCACATTTTCTTCCATACTTTCTCTACACAATGCCACAATCTATACCAAATGTTTCTTTTCTCCAAAATGTTGCTGACTTTTCTCAAACTGAGTCCATATTTGCTTCTCCTGGGTTCTAGTAATTTGTACATAAAATAGCTTTTTAATGTTTGTACTCTTCTAAATTCCTGATTCTTTAACCAGATGTCAAATATACTAGATGAAGACCACGTCTTTAGGTTGTTAGACCTTCCATGCCTGGTTTAATCAACACTTTCAAAATTTTATATTTTTATCACCAACGTTCACCAGCCTTAAGCTTTTGAGGATAAAGATCATTTTTATTTATTTGTATTTTGCAGTACAGTTTTAAAATGTAAATAGTGCAGTACCATTGTCTTAAATAGATTTGTATGTAGGTTATATTTTATATTCCATCTATTTGAAAGTCTTTCTAATTTTGGAATTCCAGTGAAAGTCATCTATGTGTGTTTTGGTTTGAGGAAGTTAATCCTAACATGACATGTGGAAAGAGCATTACAGACTCAACCATTTGAAGTCAGAGAAAAATGATTTGAGAATATGGTATAGCTTAATACAAGAATGATTGTCATCTTTAATCATTGCTGTTATACTGGCAAAAATAGGCAAAAGTATGTGCTAAAGAATATAGCAATGTGACTTTATGTATTTTATTTGAATATTTGTAGGAAATGAGGCAGTGTCACAAAAATCTATTATTCTCTTAAACCAGCAAATGTCAGAACTTAGAGGTTAATTTAAGAGTCAGAGAAAGTCAACCCATATTTATTGCTTTTATATTTTTCAAAAAATATTTGCTGAGGCAATTTTTCAGATTCAACTTTTAACACACCATATAATTGCTGTGAAATGATAGTAAAATCATTAATCACTCAGAGTCTAGTTTTCACATATATATAAATATATATGTGTGTATATATGTTGAAGAAAATGCTTGTTTTCTCTTGTATTAGATTATTTAAATGAAAATCAAATGAGATATACTGTATATTTGAGTGACTTATATACTAATATCTCTAATAAAATTATTTTGGTTATACTCTATAGCATAGTCATGCTATGTTGTTAGTATAATAAAATTATCTTGATTAAATGGTAGTATTTCTAATTTCTTATTCCTAATATCTATCATTACTATTAAAATGATATAATAATACACAACAGTATTATACATTTGTGCTGGGGGCCCAAAGTGTACTTTACCATCTTTAAAGTACTTTCTAATATTTAATAGTTGATCTTTTCAACAATATAATAGATAAAACCAGCTTCTCTGCTGGATTTTATCATGCAGACTTTTCTAAGGCTCATTTTTTGACCTGGATATGATCATTTCTGAACCTGGAGCAAAACTATCCTTTAGATTCTACTTAGAGAGGAGGAAATTTAGATTCTATTCATTCCTATTTTTCAAAGGATCACAATAGTGATAAATGATACCCTAGGGACATAAAGAATGGTCAAAACAGTTTGACTTCTACTTCATGGAGAAGTCTGATGAAAATACAAATCTCCAGCAGTAGGTCTAAATAGTTTAACCTCAGTCTTCTATTTTCTTAAAAAATATTGAAGCAAATATGGACTCAGTATGAGAAAAGTTAGCTACATTTCAGAAAAGAAACATTTGGTATAGATTGTAGCATTTGTTAGAGAAAGTTTGAAGTAAACATATTAGGGGGTGGGAGTGATAGCTAACACAGCAGGTAGGGAGGGCATTTGCTTTGCATGGGGCCTACCAGGGATCTATCCCTGGCATCCCATATGGTCCAGAGTACCACCAGGAATGAACCAGAATACAGAGCCAGGAGTAATCCCTGAGCACTGCTGGGTATGTTCTCAAAACAAATATTACAGGTGTTAGGATATTTGCTTTGAATGTTGCCAATCCCAGTTTAAGTCCTGTAAATAGGTGGTCTCCTAAACATCACTGGATATATTATTCAGTTCTTGTTGTTGTTGTTGTTGTTTTGATGAAACCTTGTAAAATAAAAATAGATGAATTGTGAAATCACACACACACACACACACACACACACACACACACACACACATATATTCCCTAAAGACAAAATTGAATTCTGACTTTTATACAATTGAATTCTACCTTGCCCCAGTTTTCTTAAGTAGTATAAAATACTATGCAGTAGTGACTTGTAAAACTTTTCATTGTACAAATCTAACCCTTTAGGCAGATGGGTCTGGAGAAACAGGGTAGCAGTGGAGAGAAATAATACACCAAGGCAGTAAGGAAAGAATGGATCATGGATCATAGATCATGGCATCCGTGTCCTTTTACCTCATGCTCTCTACCTCAGACAACAAGCCAGAACTCCTCTTTCTTTATTCAGATTCTCAATACCAGGAAGGGGAAGGTAAAAGAGAAAGGCAAAATACTATCCTGTGGGCTTTTACATATCAAAGGCAGAAATTTAAGGAAGGAGGAAGTTGAAGGAACACCTTTATTTGGAGTTGATAGCTGGATGTCATCTTACATTTCCACCCTTTCTGATTAAAACAAAACAAAAAATAAAGATAAAAAATGTTACAAAAGTTTTGTTCTACTTTTATCTACCAGAAGTGGGAACCTCAGATCAGTACTTATAAAAGTAGTTGTTATTTGTTCATGGATCACACTTAGTTACCAGTCTTGGGGAAGCTTAGTGATTGCTCCTAGCAGTTCTCAGTGTCATCAATCATTCTCAGGAGCTTCTGCACACAGAGGTCCTTGCTCTTTATTCTATTTTCAAAGAAGCTGATTGGCAGATTTTATAAACTGACCTTACTTAGCTCTTTTTCTCCTGTTTTCTTATATTGGGAATTATTCTGTTTTTATTTTTGCATTCATTTGCCATTTTTAGTTTCTTTACTTTTAGATCACAAGGAAACTCTGAACATAATAATAGCAAAAACTATTATACTTACTTTGTACCTTGTAATGTCTTAAATAAACCACATAAATTTAATTAGCGACTCATCAAAATTATCTTATATTATTGTTTTTATTGAATAAATAACAATACTAACCTAGAGAATGTATGTCTGTAAAAATTGTGTCATAACAGTATAATACACTGTTATTAAATCAATGAATACTTAATCCAAAGAATTGGTTATACATGTTACAAAATAGATGAGAAGTCAAACAGGAACAATGAGTTAATCCACACTGGCAATAGCAAGAAATAATTTATAACCCTTAAATTGTGGGGGTGGGGAAGCAAATAAGATTTTCAGTGTTATGAATCTGTCTATACTGGATTTCCAAGCAACGTTGGTATATCTGAGAGTTTGAACCACACAACATTAAATAATGAAGGACAAAAAGGAAATAGTGTGACTTGTATTCTCTCTAATACTCCAATACATTGTTCAGAAGTTGGTGGGCATGAAACATGTAGAAAAAATTTTTCTTTGTATAGAAAAAAATAAACAATAGAATTGCACAGAATATATCTAAGTAATATAGGATTGTGCAGAAGGCTTGAATAACTTTCCCAAAATAAGATTTAACTGTTTCTCATTGAGTGAAAATAAAAAATGATTAACTCAAAACACCAAATCCAAAGTTAATGACAACAGAATCAAAATTCCAGTCTACAATAAGCTATACACAAAGGGGACCTGTTACATTAGCAGTTCAGGGAGGTATCGGACGCATGCTGGGAATCGGTGGAGGAAGAATAACAGGTGGTGGGAATGGTCCTAATTCATGGTCACTATGTACCTTAAATATAATGTGATAAACTTGTTATTCACAATAAAAATCATTTTAAAATAAAGGAATAGGGAGAGAAGAATGTCTGTCACAGAAACAGGCAGAGAAAAGGGCGTAGGAGAATGGAAGGGAAATTGGGTACATTGGTGATGGAAGACTTGCACGGGTGAAGGGTGTTGTACGCTATAGGTATGAAATCCAATTATGAACAACTTTTTTTAACTATATAAAAAAAGCAACTTTGTAAACCACAGTGTTTTTAAAAAAGCAATTTTTAACAATTAAAAATTAAAAGATTTAACTGTTCTAATGTTGGGGTTTTCTTAGGAATTTGTGTACATATACATATCATATTCTTTGTATATGAGATAGAGATCTTGGGAAGTGATTATAAGTTTTGCACTGGTAATTTTCTTTGTCAGTATGTACCATAGCATAAGTTCAGAAAATTTATGCTTGATATATACAAGGGGAGAAAGATGAGAATGTGAAAAACCTCTAAAGAAGAAAAGTCTTTCTTTCCCAAAGCAGGGGGAGAAAGATGAGAATATGATAAACTCTAAAGACTCAGAATTATCTTCTGGATTAAAGATGACTTTGGACATGTTTAATGAACAGGGAGAAATGATTCCGATAAGAAAACTTCACTCTTATATAAACTCAGTTGTGAAAGCATACCTTTTTTGTCACCTTGTTTTCAAAGTAGGTTTTTCACAGAAATAGTTCATATTACACTAATTATTATTTTGATTTATATAACTCCCCTTAACTATTTTAATTGAAGTGTAAATATTAGCAGGCAAGGTGAAAGAAAAATATTTCAATGTGTTAATTATTCTATTACTGACTGAAGATAATATGGGATAAGCAAAAAATATATATATTTGATGGTACCTAAGTATGAAGTATAAGGTTAAGTGAAGTCAATTGAATTACATTGACTGGTGTGTACCCCTCCAATCCAACAATTTTTATATTGAAACCTTAAATGCTAGACTTCAGAATCTATTGTATTTGGAAATAATTTTTCACCTTTTCCTCTTTTAAAAGTAAAATCAGCTACTATAAATTAAACTCCTTTTATCCTGTTCTAGTTCTGACTACTCCCATCTTCTCAGTTCTATTGATGATATCCACAGTCTTGTTTATATTTTACTTTTTCATTCCTACAATTTTGTATACTACACAAGAGTTGATCAAATAAAAGTGAGAGCAAGAAAATGTGGCATTGCAAAGTCAAGGACAGGATCAAAGCAAAAAGCTCAAAACTTCATCTTGAATGTCTATCTACAGAAGCATGAGAAAATAAATGACTGATGTTTAAGTTATTCTGTTTATGGTATTTGAACATGATGGTATAAACAAAATAAGACATCGATAAAGAAAATATCTGGAAATTTTATGTCTGAGATTCCATGAACAGCTGGAGAGATACAAATTTATAACTATATGTAGTTTGTCATATAAAATAATATGACTGCCAGAACTACAGTTTTCCAATTTTACGTTAAAATTAAGTCAGTTTATATGGACATTATGCCTATAAGGGCAAAAATCAACTTTTTTCTTCTTTTTCATGTCCACCCTTTCACTCTAATAAGCATTTTAATGTGTATGTATAAGGCAGAAATTATTCTTACAGGTTTAAATCAATAAACATCCTTCACTGAATTGTACCATTGACATAATAAAAACTCCTTTTAATATGATTGTGGTTTTTCTACTGATAGAAAAATTATTACAGAATATTTATAAGCTCAAAGAAACAATCCTGATCTTATAAAAGCAGAATGAAGAACCATTCTTTGTTATGAAAATTATTAAAGTATCATGAATAGAATGTTTTTATTAATGTCTTACTGATGTCAAAACACATTCATATATTGAAATATATTAAGCTTTGATGTCCAAAGAGAATTTTCAAACACTTGCTAACTAAACAAAGAGAAATTAATAGTGAAGATAAAAGAATATAAATTAACATGGTATGCATATAAAACACCACAGTGAACATAGTTAGAACATTTTTACTTCACAGATCATTTTTAAGTTTTTGAACTACATTTAACAAGCAACAATTACGAGTTTACGGTGACTTGATTTTCATATGTTACATGGTGACTTGATTCACATATATTGCAAATTGATTACCACATAATTTCCCTAAGCCTTTATTATCAACATCTACTCTAATGAACTTTCAAACATATACACAGCCTACTTTTTGATATTCAATTATGCAGCAAATCAAATAGATCAATCGTGCTTGAGATAAAATAGTTACAAAGGTGTTAATGTGAATTAAATTTTTATATCTCCACCACATAAACGTGCTAACTCCAGGCTGGAGAGATAGTACAGTAGGTAGTGTGCTTGCTACCATGGTTGGAACCTTGGAATCCTAAATGATTCTTTGAACCCTCCATGAGTGATCCTTGAGATAGGATCAAACACTACTCGTTGCTTAAGTGGCCCCCCCCCAAACAAACACAAAGCGAAAAAATCTTCCAATTTCCTTCTTCTCTGTTCTTATGTAATCTGTAGACTTCTTATTTCCTCATTCTCATTTCCCTTTCCCCATAGCTTGGTAACCTCAGTTGGTAGGTCATTTTTAAAAAAAATCTGTTATATAAAAAAGAGTCAAAAGCTATTTTTCATTTTATATAAAATCTATCACTTAATACATCTATCTACCTTCATGTCAACAAATAAAGAAATGCAATGATTTAGAAATTATTAAATATTATACTAAAGATATGCTACTAACCATACATATTAAGGACTGACTCATGATCATAAAACAGATTTGGGGAAATATTTATAAAAAGAAAAGCTATCCATTAACACGAATTGGTGGAAATTCATACCAGATGCTCTCTTGTCCCTCCACTAATTATTAAGTTCGTTTACAAACCTTTAAAAAAGAATGACTAACAGAAGATTAAAAAAAATTCTCAGCGGCCGGAGTGGTAGCACAGTATTAGGGGGGTTTGCCTTGTTTGTTGCAGATTCAGGACGGACCTGGTTGGATCCCCTGGTGTCCCATATGGTCCCCCTAGCTTGGAGCAATTTCTGAGCAGCTAGCCAGGAGTAATCCCTGGGCGTTATCAGGTGTGGCCCAAAAACCAAGAAAAAAATTCCCAGTTTTATAAAACAAGTAAGATTTAAAAATATTTTTAAATAGAATGCCATCAAATTTTATATAAGGTTAAATATTCCATGTGGTCTCGAATGTTCTATTTGAGGTCTTATTAAAATATAAGGCCGGGCCTGGAGAGATAGCACAGCGGCGTTTGTCTTGCAAGCAGCCGGTCCAGGACCAAAGGTGGTTGGTTCGAATCCCAGTGTCCCATATGGTTCCCCGTGCCTGCCAGGAGCTATTTCTGAGCAGACAGCCAGGAGTAACCCCTGAGCAACGCCGGGTGTGACCCCCCAAAAAATATATATAAGGCCTTTAATAATTATCTATTAAACATTAGTAAGGCACATTTTTGGTATGAGTAAAATTTTAACTCAGAGAAAAATCATTGCCAAAATTTTAAAAGCAAACAGTAACATTTGGTAATATTTTTAAGCCACATGATTGAACTAACATGCTTAAAACCAATTGAATGAATGAGATAGGTTTTCTCTTATTTTTAATTATAACTTTTTTTTTTTT
The DNA here is from genome assembly GCF_024139225.1 of Suncus etruscus. Taxonomy (NCBI): domain Eukaryota; kingdom Metazoa; phylum Chordata; class Mammalia; order Eulipotyphla; family Soricidae; genus Suncus; species Suncus etruscus. Next base: position 61,264,476 of record NC_064860.1, on the reverse strand, counting down.
TTTGATATTTTTGGCCACACTCGGTGATGCTCAGGGTTTACTGGCTATGAGCTCAGAAATCGCTCCTGGCTCAGGGGACCATATGGGATGCCAGGGGATCCAATGAGGTCAGTCCTCGGTTATCGCTGGCAAGCGGACGCCTTACCTCTCCGTGCCTCCGCTCCGGCCCCTTCAATTATAATTTTTAATGATTTTTGTTTTGGGGTGATACCCAACAATGGTCAGGGGTTACTCCTGGCTCTGCATTAAAAAAAATCACTCATGGAAGGATTTGGGACCAAAATGGTATGTCAGAAATCAAATACCAACAGGACATGTGCCAGCTCCTTATCTTCTATATTATCTCTCTAGCTCCTAGATTTTTATAAAATATAAATAAAGGGGCTGGAGTGATAGCAGTAAGGCATCACCCGAGAGAGAACCAATTTCAATTCCTGGGATCCTATATGGTCCCCTGAGCTGCAAGGAGTGATTTCTGAGCACAGAGCCAAGAGTAACCCCTGAGCACCGCCAGGTGTGGCCCAAAAAACAGTATATAGGGGCTGGAGAGATAGCACAGCGGTAGGGCATTTGCCTTGCACACAGCCAACCCAGGACAGATGGTGGTTCAAATCCGGCATCCCATATGGTCCCCAAGCCTGCCAGGAGTGATTTCTAAGCATAGAGCCAGGAGTAACACCTGAGCACCCCCAGGTGTGACCCTCTCCTTAATAAACCCAATATATATTATATTTATATAACATGTAAATATAAAAACTCATGAAGTTGTTATATGTAAAGTCTTCATTTAAGGAAAATGGTTCAAATATGCTATTTTAATAAGTCACCATTTTGTATTTCAGTGCTCCTAAAAATTGTGTGCAATTCACCAAAACTGTTGCATTGTTCTTAAAATTATAGAAGTATAAACATTTCATAATTAAAAAGTTCTTCTGGTATAGATATAAAATAGCAATGAAAAGTTCAACTTTTTTGTTTGGAGAGATTTAGGGGTTAAGGTATTTGCCTCTCATATAGACAGTGTCATTTGATATTTGACACTCCTGATCATTAGGAGTGATGCTGAGTACTGAATAAAAAGTCCTGTGAACCTTTGTGTTTGCACCCCTCCAAAATAACAACTCCATTTTCATTTGTCATAACCAAATATGAAGATCAAAGGAAAGCCCTGAAAAGTTGATTAAACTGTTTGATGCAGCAGGACAGATTTTTCTGAGTTACTACAATCTGTGATTTTTAGATGAAATCAGTTGTTTCGGTTGCTGTTTATCATATCTTTCTTGTCATCAGATTTAGAACTTTATTGTAGTTGTGAGACAAATATATTTTATTTGTGAAAAGGTCGGTATACAACTCACCTCCCATTCCCTGATTAGAGGAGAAATTTAAGCATTAAAAATAATTTATATATATAGGGCCCGGAGAGATAGCACAGCGGCGTTTGCCTTGCAAGCAGCCGATCCAGGACCAAAGGTGGTTGGTTCCAATCCGGGTGTCCCATATGGTCCCCCGAGCCTACCAGGAGCTATTTCTGAGCAGACAGCCAGGAGTAACCCCTGAGCACTGCCGGGTGTGGCCCAAAAACAAAACAAAAACAAAACCAAAAAAAAATAATTTATATGACTGGAAACCATTCTCTCAAAGTAGATTTTCCATAGAATCCTACGTACTGTCAGGCATAGCACACATGGTCGTGAATGTTGCTGTTAAACAACTGGGATGTCCAATTCATGCACCTCTTTGTTTTATGGTATTATTTATGGTTTTATTTATGGTATTATTTGCTCGTGGGCCACAGCTGAAGTGCTCCTGGTTTACTGGCAACATATTAGGGATCAAACATGGATCTACTACAGACAATGACTTGGGTTGGACAAACTAGTATGCCTGGAGCCTAAATTTGGTCTTATGCCAGAAAACTTCAGGGGTAAGGTCTCCTTGTATATAGGCCAAGGCCTTTTCTTTCATGTCCCCTAAATTTTGCTGGGCCTATGCAAACAAATCGCCACTCTAACACCGTCTTTGCTGTGCTCCTTTGACTCATCCCTAATGAAATAATGTATTATGATCAACTGTGTCAACAATACTCTAACCTTTAATGTTAAAAGAGTTACATAAATTTTGTGGCTTGAGATTGCTTTGTGTACTGCTAAGAAATGTTATAATGTACTACAATCTGGGGACTTGAAGGACAAAGTAATTGTGCATGTTATTTTTCTTAATTTTAATTTTGGCTGAAAATTCAAAATTAAGGTGTCAGCAAAAGAAATTCTTTTGAGAATTCTCTTTATGGGTGATTGTCCTCCCACCGTAAAGTCACCTTGTCCTTTTTCTTTGCATCTTTGTCTTCATAAAATAAAAAAAGGAAAAAGAAAAAAATTTGCATGCTTTGCATGCAAAGCAAACACCCTTTCCCCTGTACTACGTGCTAACCTAGTACCGATCTTTTACTAATATCTTTTTATAGAGTGAACATCATTTATATTAAGTCTTCTGGAAATCAACTTTTCCTCCAGAGTTCTCAAGTAGAAGAATGCCCTAGTGCATTTTAGAGAATGGTGGCGTTCAACAGAAGAAAAAGAACGTTTCAGCTTAAAGACTTTGGATGACTCTTCTCTTAAAGCATGGTTGCCTTTTCCCTGGGGCACCTTGATGGCTTGAGAATTCCTAGAAAGGCCAGGGGAGAGAAGAGAAAAAGCGCCGCTTGGAAAGGCTCCAGAATTTGGGGCCTTGAAGGAACCTGGCGAGAAATATATTTTTTATCCTGCACCAGATCTGCCAGAAGGAAAGTTTGGAGAGCAGGAAAGAACACAGCCTTTGGGCCTCCTCCGCAGTGAGTTTAGTTTAGGGAGCTAGGCTAGGGAGGGAACAGGCAGGCGTGCAGCAACCTGCAGCAGGGGACGACACCCACCCGGGCTGGGACTGCTAGGCGTGGCGTGGCGGGGCTGAGTACGGGCGGGGCGAGTCCCAGGGGAGTAGGCGTGGCTTTCCGAAGTCCGCCCCGCCGCCGCACCAAGGGTCACAATGAATTAAAGGTTAGGGTCGCACGTAGGGCAGGGCCCAGAGGAAAGGGGCGTGGCTTGGCTTCACGGGGCCCCGCCCTCCTCCCATGGGTCACAATGAATGTAGGGTTAGGGCAGCCGATGGGCGGAGCCCGAAAAGAGGGTCGGGGCTGGGCGAGCCCCAGAGAACGGGATGTGCTGACAAAGGCCCGCCCCCTTTGCCCGAGGGTCACAATGAATGTAAGGTGAGGATGGCCGGCGAGTGAGGCGCCCGGAGGGATAGGGGCGGAGCCAGCGAGCGCCCGGGGCCGTGACGGAGCTGGGGAGACTGGGCGGGGCGAGTCCTAGAAAACGGGGTCGTGGCTTGTGTGGCCCCACCCCTCTGTCAAGCAAGTCACAGTGAGTATAGGGTTAGGGCGTCCGGTGGGCGGGGCCCGAAGCGAGGGGCGTGGCTAGACGTCGGGGCGGGACGAGTCCCCAGAGGACTGGGCGTAACTTGGCTGCCAGAGGCCACGCCCCTCCACGCCGCGGGTCACAAGGAATGTAGGGTTAGGGCGGTGGTGGGTGTGGCCCGGAGAGGGGCGGAGCTACAGGGGCGGGGTGGTGACGGCTCTGGGGGCGTGGCTTCCTTAGCGAGGGAGGGAGTGCGGGAGGGAGGAGGACAGCGCCATTCCGGCCGGCCGCTCCCTCTGCGCCCTCTCCCTCCCTTCCCCGCAGTAGCCCCGGAAGGCGCGCGAGCCCGCCCGCTCGCCCGCGTCACGCGGCCCAGCCCGCTCATGGCCCGCGCCGCGGCCCACTGAGGAAGGAGAGCGGAGGCGGCGGGCCGCGCGGAGCCTCCGGTGGGGCGGCCGCCGTGGCCCTGGCTCAGCCCTTCCGCGCCTCGCCGTGTCCCCGCGCTGCCCGAAGCTTCTTCCCCCGCAGGCCGGCGGAGGCGCGAGGACCCGGACTCGAACCCGAAGCCGGACCCAGACCCGGACCCGGACGTGGCCATGACCGTGGAGCAGAACGTGCTGCAGCAGAGCGCGGCGCAGAAGGTGAGGCGGAGCGGGGAGCCCCCCGCCGCGATCGAGGGGTGCCTCTCCCGCTCCCACCCCGTGTCCGAGCCCTGGGAGCGGGTCGATGGCCCCCGCGCATGCCGGGGAGCCAGCTGCGGCGTGGAGTTAGCGCCCAGGCTCCCTCTCTTGCCCCCCACTTCCTTCTGATTATGCTTTGCCTGCTGCCACTCGGGTTGGTGCCTGGGAGCCGGTGCATACGCTCACATTCCTGCACTCTCTGCAAGCTGGATCCAACTTTTATTCTCCCCGTCGTGGCAAAATTAACAAGAAAATAAAGAAAAAAATAAGTTCCGTAGTGATCCCCGGTGAACCCGATTGTGTCTAGGGAAGGCATTCCAGACCTGATCGTTTGCAGATGGGTCGCTTTCCTCCCCCATGTCTTGGCTTGCCAGGCGCGGCAGGTACACGTACCTGGGGAACTCGGTGGAGAAAGGAAATTGAGTGGTCCCCCCCTTATCTTTTTTTTTCTCTGTGTCTCTGTCTCCCTGTCTCTCAGTGTGTCTCTGTCTCTCTCTGTCTCTGTCTCTCTCTGTTCTCTATCTCTCTCTGTTCTCTATCTACCCCCTTCATAAAAGTAGACGGACATTGTCGCCTTCTGGCCATGTTTAGTCCAAGAATCTCTGGTCTCCTAAGTTTGACCTTGTTCCATCCTTTAGCATTAACTCTTTCTTGCCTTACTCGGACATTCCGCGGGCCCCTCCCTTAATAAGCAAAGCCAACCTAGTCCTCCTTCACACATTCTATTCGTGCCCATGCACACTTCCAGGTCTAAGATAGAAAAGTAGAAGATGAACGTTTTTCTGAATTTTGTTTTTTCAGTATCTCAGGAAGATGAACTTAGCTTGCATTAAATTCTCCTTCTTCTTCTTCTTCTTCTTCTTCTTCTTCTTCTTCTTATTCTTCTTCTTCTTCTTCTTATTCTTATTCTTCTTCTTCTTATTCTTCATCATTCTTTTTCTTATTCCTTATCATCCTACTCTTCATACTCCTCCTTCTTCTCTTCCTCCTTTCTTCTTCAATAATTCTTCCTCCTCCCCTTCCTCTTTCTCTTCCTCCTCCTTCTTTCCTCCTTTCTTCTCTCTTTCTTCTTCCTTCCTTCTATTTTCTATTTTGGGCAAAAGGAATACATTGCTTTAGTCCTGTTGGCATTAAGATGGGTAACTAGGGTTTACTGTGAACAGCTGCCATCTCTGGGTTTTATCGTTATGAGTAACTTCGGTCCCACCCTGTTGTAGCTTTGGCATCTTCATTTTGCTTTCTTGTAGTTGCTCTATCTTACCTCTGCGTGATGTTAAACTGGCCTTCTTTCCTACATGTACTATTGTTTACACTCTCAGCCCTTGTAGGTTTTTGTTTTCAGCTGAGTTTAGGAATTTTATACTACTGGAGGGAATTGAGATATTCCGGCATTTTGGAAAGCCAAGGATGCATCGTTATCTTAAACTCTTGGGAAAAGAATGCTGTCTTTGGAACTTTTATTAGTTAATTGCTGATGTCTTTAACTTGCTGGCTACTGTGAACATGATTGCAGACTAATTTACTTAAAGTGAAATAGTTTTAGGTTTAATACTAGGAGTTTAAAACAACTTATTTCCAGTCTCCTCTACTTTTATTAGCTTAAGATTTTTTAATTGAGCATATATGGCCATACGTATGATATGCACTTCTTCATAGGGATGGTATTTTTGTCTATTGTGATTTACAGTGTTGACTATTAAAGCCCATTTTAGAGAGGAAAAGTTAGTTCTTTTTGTTATGTTTTCTATTTGAACAGTGACAATAGTTTTGTGAATTATTTTTAAATTGAAAGTGCTGTGTTAGTATAATCAGATAATGCAGAACTGCCTGGTTCAGAGGATTATGCATTAAATAGTAACCTCAAGAATCAAATTACAATAGAAAATGATTGTGGCAGTCAAGACCAATTTCCCTGTTTAATGCACCAGTTTCTTATTTTAATTAGTGTCCTTCTGATACATTGGGAATGCTGTTAACCCAAAGTGTTTGTGCCTGTCATTTCACTGGGATTGAGGGGCTGAAAAAGGCATTTTAGAGTGCCATAATCTATTTTTATACTTTTATCATAATATTTACATATTTTTAAAAGAAACACTTAAATGTGTTTTCTTTCTATAGGAGGAGTATACTATTTTCATATTCAACCTATTGTAGAGTGTATGGCTATAAGTAATATAAATTATATACCTCAGAAAAGTGTATATACTAAACCCACCAAGTTTTTCATTAGAAAAATGCAATTCAAGTTTCTAGGAAGAAAACTTAACTACTTCAGAAAAAACAAAAGTGAAACCATTCTGACTTGGAACTCTGAATAACAGTAGAATGAGTGGTTTTGCATAGCCAAAACTCTAGTCTACTTTTTATTCTCTATACAAAATTGCTTGTACATGCATGGATTATAACATGGTTTATATAAATATATATTATGATAGTTGGGTTTTTTTTTTTTCAAGATCCCCTTTACCCTTGAAGATGTAGTACTATTGTGTGTGTGTGTGTGTGTGTGTGTGTGTGTGTGTGTGTGTGTGTAGCAGAACTTTCAAAGACCTTTTATTTACCACGTATTATGTCACTTTATAAGGTGAGGCAGCTCTATTTTGATGGATTCTTGTCTGCTGAAGTTTAACTGCAGCATGGAGAGAGGAACTGTAGTAAAACTGCAGAGAATTGCTTGTCTGAATCTGAGATAATACAGGTGGGGTAGAATCGTGTCAGATTAGCCATAGTTAAATCTTGGTTTGGGTTCTTAATATGTCTCAGTCTTGGTGCTTTGTTTTATTTCCTGCATAGGAAACTTTAGATCTCTTGAGAAATTTGCTAGAGTCACATTCCAATGGGAAGTCTCTAGGGGCAACATTAGAAAACTTTGTCCCAGGCACCGAATTAGTTTGTAGAGTGAGCTGGATACTATGTACACGAAATGTATCCTGTGTAGTGGAGGAAAAGTCTCTGCTAAGGGCAGATCCTTTGTGTCTATTTTGTTTCACTTTGGCACTTAAGCCTAAAGTTAGTGGAGGCTTCAGTAAATAGGAGATACCTGAAAAGTAAAAGTTTTTTAAAAGCTTTCAAGTACAGAAGTTATTGTAAGTGAATGTGAGTTAAGATTTATGACCATTATATAGCCTGAAACTGCATAACTGTTGGGTTATACTGGGATGCGGGTTAGATCGAGATCACCCTCTGTGACCATGGACATTGTTTGAATGCCCAAAGACTTCTTGTAATAATCTTCAAGTTGGTGTGATTGTATGAGAAAATGTTTTAGATCTGAGTATTAGAATATGAACTTAGGGGCCGGAGATATAGCATAAGTGGTAGGGCCTTTGCCTCACGTGCAGCCGCCTCAGGACGGACCTGGGTTCGATTTCCGGCACCCCAAATGGTCCCCCAAGCTTGCTAGGAGCACAAGAGCCAGGAGTAACCCCTGAGCATCAGCAGGTGTGGCCCCAACCCCCCCCCCTGAAAATAAAAAAGACCATGTAAATTCTGGAAATTTTGAACATAAAATAAAGGATATAGGAGCAATCTTAGGAATCCATAGTTGAATAGGAGATTTAAATTTTCTTACTTCTAACTCCTTGAGATTTCACTGTAGAAATAAAACATGACTAGCACTGCCAGAAACACCTGAGATTCATAAGATAGCTGATTTTGACTTAATTTTTGATTGCTGCATGTTCAGAAACCTTTTACCGCTACCAAAACTTTTGCAGTCTCCACATTCACAACAGCAGGTGTCCACAATTTCAAAAACTATAGAAAGAAAGAAAGAGAAGAAGAAAGAAAAAGTACAAGAAAATTTGCTGAAATTATTGTATCTCACAATGAGGTCATTAAATCATTGTCAGAAAGTTTAGTAAGCTCTTTTTGCTTGTTGATGATCCTGTTACTTTTTTTGTTTCTGAGCTTTAGGTGATCAGGTATACCTTGCATGTCTAAAGTGGTGTGTTCCTTATGGGAAATGACAGTATGGAAAACCTTTGAGCTGTTTTATGTCTGCAGATGAGGCCACACGTTCCAGGAATTCCAAGCACTGTTGTTGATACTGCAGTTTTTTTACAGTGTGATTTTGGTTGCCAGGGCTTCTGGAAGTACTGAAAGGCATGGAAGGGTGTTTACTGCACTCACTCCAAAGAAAGTCCTGGTGGTAT